>NC_080688.1:13220119-13520119 GCF_030445035.2 Dasypus novemcinctus
TAGAATCAGTTTCTGATTTCTTTGTGCTGAACAATTCAGTTCTCAGCTTATCTTGCTCGTCTAGCATTTTGCTATAAGCTGCAAGGAGAAACCAAGCTGCATTCTCTAAGTTTTCTTTGGAAGGTTCTTCAGCTAAATGCACAGGCTCGCCATTTTCAAATTTTACCTTCTGTACAACACTAGGAGTTAATCTTGCTAAATTCTTTGCAACTTTAAAACACAGATCACCTTTCCTCCAGTTTCCAATAGTATCTTCATCATTAACTTCTCAGGCATCATAAAATGTCTCTTTAGCATCCATCTCACAATTATTTCCTTCTAAGGCCTTATCAAAAATAACTTTAGGCTCCATATTGCTGTAACAGTCTCTGCAAAGCATTTTAGGCCTTTCCCATCAAGCATCTCACAGTTCCTCCAAAAAATACCCCTTACACATTTATAAAATTGTTTTAGCATTTCGGTAATTGCGAAAGCCCTTCCCCACTCTTCAGTACCAAATTCTGTATTAGATAGCCAAAGGGGTGCTGATGCAAAATACCAGAAATTGGCTGTTTTTTATAAAGGGTATTTTTTCAGGGTAGGAGCTTACAGATATCAGACCATAAAGCATGTTACTTCCCTCACCAAAGTCTATATGGAGCAAGATGTCTGCCGATGTCTGCCAGGGTGCAGGCTTCCTGGGTTCCTACGTTCCTGAGGCTTGCTTTTCTCTGGATTCAAGGTTCCTTCCTTCCTTCCTGGGTTTGACTTCTCTTTCCTCTGTGAGCTTACTTCCCAGGGCTCTAGCTTAAATCTTCAGCATCAGACTCTAACTTCAAAACTCCAACATCAGAAACCCTCAATTCAGTTCTTTGCCATGCCTTTTATCTGCCCTAATCATAACTCAGTCATGCACAGGGACAGATCAGATTACAAGCATAATCCAATATTTCTTTTTGGAATTCATCAAAAATATTAAACTGCTACAGCTGCCTTTTCCTCATGCTCTGTTTTTCTAATTTGTGACTCCCAAGAGTACTCATTTATATATGCGTATATATAGATACAAGCCTTCATTTAGTTTTTAGCAATTTGAGTAGAGCTTTTAAGAATTTTTATTTGTGAATTGGATATTACTATCTGATGACTTGAAAATATATACTGAACAGTCACACAAATAGACAAACAGAAATTAAATTTACTAATTTGACTTATATTCTCACTCTTTTGGTATGACTGCGTTCAAATTTTCCATCATTCCACACCTCTAGTTTATAAGTCTTTTGAGATCTCCTCTGGGTCAGTGTTGCCTGCAATATGCAACCTTGTTCTTGGAAATACTTTTATATAAAAAATTGGGGAAATGTTATGTGGACACTATTTGGTTAACAGATTTTTAGCAAGGGAGATATACTCTGGAGGCTACGCAGGTTACAGATTATAGCCCAGCAGTCCTTGGAGCTATCTAATTTCTTAAGAATGTTTCCCATTCCTCAAGGGATGTGCGAAGGGGTCTTAACCTTTTGTTCTATCCCTGCTCTAATTGACCTCAGCAGTGACCTTTGCCTTTGAAACATCAGCTTTTCTCAACTTGGCCTTTCGGGAAAGCGGAGAGGTTTTTCCTCAGTTCCTGCAGTACTTCAATTATTCCCTGTAAATTTCAATCACCAGTTGGTGCAATTAAGCTTTTTATCTTTTGGGTCTCTGTAGAGTGGGATCTATTTTCCCAGTTATATAAGTCTGACATGGGGAATGGGATATAGATGCATACAGATCCTTTGTCTATTCCTAGAGTAGAAATTTTGCTGGCTCAGAGGCTGATTTTAGAGAGCATCCTGGCTGAACTGAGACAGGATTCTTCTTTACAGAGCCATACCCCAGCCATTTTCCTCCTTTTATCTAGCTATTCTGAGAGACGGGTCACTAAAATGGAGGTAGAAGTCCTCACATCCCTTTTTGCTTGTAGCTCTTCTCTCTGTCTTCCTTGAGACAGCTTGCTTTGGCTTACCATACCACCTGAAAGGATGGCTAGCTGACTGCTGTAGCAGTGCGTGCCATCATCACTAGATTTCAAAAACTTTTGTCCTTGAAACACAGTTTATTTCCTCCAGCGTCTTCAGGGCACCCCTGTACTCATGTGCTGGAGCACAGCTGTTAAGCAAGCGGGCGACCCCACCCCACATGGTGGATTCCCTGCCCCAGCTCATACTTTGGTCTGAAGTAGCCTGCCAACTACACCAATTTGATTATGAGCAAATGTGTGTTCCTTTTCCCAACGAAACCAATTCCTGAGACACTGAGGTTCAAAGAGAGAAAGAGCTTACTTGTTTGCACAAGCAAAGGAGATCAGTAGCATTGTGGCCCCCCAAACTGCCTCCTGGATCTGCAGACATTCTATTTTATAACATCTGGATACTACTGAGTAATTGGGGTGGAACCAGCACAGGTTCCTTCATTAATAAATATTAAGGGGCTGAAGAGGATGGGGGGCATCAAACCAGGGTATGTCACCAGGTTCTGGGTAGCAGAGTACAGAACAAAGGCCTGTTACAAGGTTTTTCCTAAGGATGTTAAACAAGTCAGCCTAGAATTACCATCACAGTAGTAAGCATAAACAAGGGTGAGGCTAAATCTAGAGAAACCATAATCCGGTGAGACCACCACAATAGCAAGTCTAAGCAGGGCCAAGTTTCACGAATTTAGCTGTGGCTATTTGATAATACAAAGGCATCCATATAATGATTTAGTAATCATAATTATGTGTTAAGTTTTAACCCTTGATTAAACTTCAGATAGCCAGCATCTCCTGGGGAACTCATGAAGGAACTTCATCGGAGCCCCTAGTTTGCAGCTTTCCCTATGGAGTTTGGACTTGTGCATCCCCATGGTCACATGAGACAATTTTATAAAATGTCATACTATTTACAGATATCTCCTGTCAGTTGTTTTCCTAGAGAAGACTAATACACTGTGTAAGGGTCATACTTTCCTGTTTCTTTGTATACCTTGTAATTTGGTCTTGATAACTGGGTATTTTGAGTATAATTTGTAAATCAGATTCTCCCTCTCCCCATGTTTCTTTTGTTGTTGTTGATTCTTTTTCTCTTTTTTTTTTCTTGGCTGGAAGTTTTTCTCTAGCACCCTTAACTCTGCATAACACTGCCTTCTTGCCTCCATGGTTTCAGATGAGAAATCAGCCCTTAATCTTACAGAGCTTCCTTTATATGTGATGGATCTCTTCTCTTGCAGCTTTCAATATTCTCTTTGTCTTGAGCATTGGACAATTTGAGAAGTACATGTCTTGGGGCAGGCCTGTTGGGATTTATAGTGTTTGGATGCATTGTGCTTCCTTGACATGTACATCCATGTCCCTCTATAGAGTTGAGAAATTTTCAGCCATTATTTCCTCCAACACTCCTTCTGACCCCTTTCCGTTCTCTTTTTCTTCTGGAATGCCTATAATGTATATGTTTGTGTATTTCATGTTGTCATTCATGTCATGTCCCAAAGTCCCTGATGGGTATTTTCTATCCTTGTATCTATCTGTTCTACTATCTGTCTGATTTCAGATGTACTGTCTTCCCTGTCACTGTTTCTTTCCTCTGCATGTTCAAATCTGCTGTGATGGGTTTCCATTGTATTTTTGATTTCTTGCCTTGTGCCCTTCATCACCATCATATCTGTTATCTTTTTATGTATATTCACCATTTCTTTGGTATGCTCTCCCAGTGTCTTTTTTTTTTTTTACACTTTTTTATTAAAGTTAATAGATCACAAAGAGTGTTGTTGATTCTTGATTGTTCCTGTTATCCATTTGCTTAGTCACTTTTCCAGACTACTTTTGCAAAGACTTTATTCATCAACAAGTGTGGTCTCTGAAGTCTCTCTCTGACAAATTTCCTTAAGTGCCTGGAGCCAAAAGAAGAAAAAAGCATGCTGCTCTCTCAGTCTTTGCCCCTTGGCTGTGAGCTAGGATGTGCGTCCACTTCTCGGCTTTAGCTTTTCCACCTTCCTGTGTGTGGTTTTCCTCTCTGCCAGGTGGTGCCAGCCCAGTGCCTCTCAGTCTTTTCTGAGCATGCATCTGGCTCCGGGCACATGTGGTGCATCTGTTTTCATTGTGTACATGGACAGTCATCTTAACCGTTATCCCCAAGAAACTTCCTCCTCAGCCTTCTTCCCAGGATTTGAATGTGTTGGCTCCTTCCCCCATTCACCATTCCTTTTTCTAGGTGAGCACAGGCAGTGTATGTTTTTAAATCTTTCGAGAGATGCCACTGTCCCCTGGAAAACTGCTCTAGCCTGACTTGGGGTATGGGATGTGTCCTAGGCCCTTTGGGATCCATCACACAGGCCAAAAATGCACAGCCACGGTATTTAGAACAAGGTCTGTGTTAGCCCCCTGGTACCATTTCCATAACCAATGCTGTCTTCCTGGGGAATAGGAGATAGCAAGACAGTGAGGAAAATGCTACACTTTCTTACCCAATATTCAGCTTCCTTTTTCTTCATTAGGAAGTATTAGATTAACCCCAGAGTTCTAAAGCATTGCTTGTCAGTCTTTGCCAGTGTATGGCTATTTCAGTGGGGAACCAATTCTTTGGGTGCCCTGTTATACCATGTTTCGTGTATGTGTGTGTCTCTGGTGAATGTTTCTCCAGGGAGTGCACTCAGAAGGGAAACTGCTGGATTGGCAGTTTGCTCATGTTCAACTTCTTCGGTATTCCTAAGGTGTTTACAGCCCTTGGTGTTGGCGGAGGTACAATTCAATCAGGCTAATAATAGGTGGGAGATAGATCCTTCCTACAGTTTAATTTGTATTTCCCTGATTACTGACAACATATGGCCTCAAAATAATTATTGACATTTGGGTTTCCATTTTTGTAAGTTTTCTTTTGACATTTTTGCTCATTGTTTTCATTGCATATTTTGCCTTTTTCATTGTTTTTTGGAAATCTTTATGTGTTTTGAATGTGGTTTCTTTGCTTGTTATATGCATTGTGTACATCTTCTCAGTCCCTGACTTTCATTTTTGTGTTTGATGCTTTATTGTATAAATGTTACATTAGTTATTTAGTGCTTCACCCAGATTACATTACCCCCAAACTAATCACAGCTTGGCTGAGCTTTACCTCGGTATCTCCCACGAGGCAGCAGTCGTGCTGTCACCAGGGCCTGTGGTCTTCTCTGAGGGGCTTGGCTGGGTGGGTGGGGAGGTTTGGAGGTCCACAGGATTCAACTCCTCCTGGTTTGCTGGCCTGAGGGCCTTCAGTTCTCTCAGGTCTTGTCCAACGGGCCTTTCCAAAGGCAGCTCAGAATAGGGCAGCTTGCTTCCCTCAGTCAGCAGTGAGAGAGCGAACAAGACAGAAGCCCCAGCCTCTTTTAGCCTTATCTGAGAAATGACATCCTGTCGCTTTTGCCATGTACTCTTCTATTGAAGTAAGTCACGAGGTCACCTTGCGCTTGAGAAGAGTGTCACACAATGGCTGACCACCAGGAAAGGGGCTCACTGGGGGCTGCCCACTGTGATGTGCTGAAGTTTGGGGTAGGTAAATGTAACTACCTTCCTCCATAGTTTGGGGTTTTTTACTTTCTTAAAGAAAGATTTCCCCAAGCAAAGATTTTTAATATATTTTAAAAGTTCAGAACTCTTTTTCATGTTTAGCACTTGCTACATTTAAAACTGCAGTGTCCAGTACTGTAGCCAGTAGCCACATATGGCTGTTTAAATTAAAATTAATTACAAATTATATGAGTAAGAAGTTCAGTTTCTCAGTCAGACTAGCCTTGTTGCTGCTAGTTACTGTACTGGATGGTGCAGATATAGAACATTTTATCAGCATGGAAAGCTGTATTCACATTGCTGATCGAGAAAAGAGGTTTTCAGCTGGGAGTGATTGTACCTTCCCCAGGCTCACTTGAAACATCTGAAGCCATGATTGGTTGTCACAATGGTGGGGAGTGCAGGAAGGTGTAACCAGTGGTGTACAGTACACAGAGGCCAGGGATGATCCATGACAAGTAATTAATCAGTGTAGCCAGTGGTGTCCAGTGGATAGAGGTGAGGGATGATCCTAAATATGACAAGTAATTTATCAGTGTAGCCAGTGGACTCCTGTGGATAGAGGCCAAGGATGATCCTAAATATGACCAGAAAATCAGTTCCAAATGTCAGTAGTTCTTAAAAGGAGAAATGCTCTTCTGGAATGTATTTTTGTGTGAGGTTTGAGATGAGAGAGTGTTCTTTTTTAATCTCTGGCTAACAATTCCTGTGAATACTCCATTCATTTCTTTCCCTCTGAATGGCAGTGCTGTCCCTGAGCTAACCAAACTCCCAAAGGTAGATAGGTCTTTTCCAAGTGCTCAGAAACAAGTGGAGTTAATGTTCTTGTTAAATAAGTAATATGTAAAATAACAGGACTTTGAATTGGAGTTTATTTTCCTTAAATGGTTATTCTCCCTTGCTATTAAGATAAGACTTTTTAAGATTGGACTTCTATATTACAGGTTCTTAGATTCTGGGATCAAAGACAACAGCCTCATCTGCTGCTTAGTTCATCATGGCTTCAACCTCAAGGTACGAGAGCTGTTCTACAAAATATTTCATGTAAGTGTTTATTCCTCTGTGTTTTTGAAAGGCTGAGCTGATGATACTTAGCCCTGAGTCCTGCAGGCCTCACAGAGCAGTTGGTGTCCAGGAAGCATAAGAGGGAATGGTAAGAGAGAGAAAGGAAGAAGGATGGAGAAGAGTCAAGACTGACAGGGAGGTCCATGGGGCATGGCTGTGGCCACGTCGCACCAGCATGGACATGGGATCTTAAAAACCTAACTTGCTTCCCTCATCTTTCTAAGCACACCAGATGGTTACTTCCAGGCCTGCCTCAATCTCTACAGGCTTTTCTGTGTCCAGGAATTGAATAGCCAAGTGCAGAAGATGCTTGTAAGGCCTATGGGTGGTGAATGGACAGAGACCCTGCTGGGGGCCTGGATCTGCTGGTAGCTCTGCTCTCTTGCCTCACTAGGCCTCCAATTAAACTGGGGTTTATCAAGAGCCCTTCTGGACAAGACTGGGTGCTGGGGGAAGGGGGAAGATGGTGATGGCATGTCCCTGCCTCTAAGAATGTTGTCTCAGTCTGAGGTCCATGGCAGGAAGATATCTAGTTTCTTCACCCTTGCTGGCCACGCAAAGCTTCACGAATGTCTGACCTCACCAGAGGCTAGCCCAGTGCCCTGGCACCTGTCACTGGGGTCATCCATGGTTAGGGCCTGCAGTGATGTCTTTGTGAAGCATGGGGAGAGAGTCATCTCATGCAGAGACTGGCGCCTGGCAGTGGACACAAGCAGCGGCAGGGTCGTCTGTGTGCCCCTTCTGTGTGCACTCTGCTCAAATCCTCTGGTACTTCTTGCTTCAAATGAACACAACAGAAGCCCTTGTGAGCCCTGCAGAGCCCTGCAGCATGTTACCGCAGCTGAACACAGCAGAAGTCCTTGTCAGCCCTGCATAGCACTGCGGGATGCTGCCTCAACTGAACACAACAGAAGCCCTTGTCAGGGCCTGCTGAGCCCTGCGAGATGCTCCCGCTGCTCTGTTTCTCCCCTTAGTGACATCTTTGCCCACAGCATCTGCAGTTTTCCTTGCTTCCTTCCAGTTCCTCAGAGACCAAGTTCCTTCAGGTTGTCTGCGTGGAGCACCTTTGTGTCTGGTGACTGCACGACTTGGTCTTTCACGTCTGCTAGGCTGTTTGCTCTCTGAGGCATTCCTTGACTGTCCTGTCTAAGATAGCACCCTCTGCTGCATGCTCCGCCCCTCATCTGGATGGCACGCATTGCTACCTGACATTATCCTTTGTATTTACTTGTTTGTTTATTTGTCACCTGTCTCACCCCATTAAATCTAAGTGCTGTGCAGGCTGGTAGTAGAATTTGTCCACCTCTGGCCTTTGGTGCAGCACCTGCTAATGGTAGGCCGTCATTAAATACACATGCCCCTCATTTTCTTTTTGGTTCTAACTTTCAGAGGGTCAGAGTTCTAATAGCTTGGGCTTCCATGTTTTCCAGATTTGGATTCTGAATTGCACTTAGTTTGTAGTAAAGTACCAGGTACACAGCCGTTGCACAGTGGCAGCATCGCACCCAATGAGATCTGTCCAAGGCGTGATTATTGCTAATCAAAGACTTTTCCCAGTACCCCACCATGATGGCTTGAAATGTAGTTGGCATTGGCAATTTTTTTTTTAAGATTTATTTATTTCTCTCCCCTACCCCCCCACCCCAGTTGTCTGTTCTCTGCGTCTATTTGCTGCATCTTCTTCTTTGTCTGCTTCTGTTGTCAGCGGCGTGGGAATCTGTGTTTCTTTTTGTTGTGTCATCTTGTTGTGTCAGCTCTCCATGTGTGCGGTGCCATTCCTGGTCAGGCTGCACTTTCTTTCATGCTGGGCGGCTCTCCTTCCGGGTTGCACTCCTTGCACGTGGGGCTCCCCTATATGGGGGGACACCCCTGCGTGGCAGGACACTCCTTGGGCGCATCAGCACTGCGCGTGGGCCAGCTCCACACGGGTCAAGGAGGCCTGGGGTTTAAACTGTGTACCTCCCATGTGGTGGACAGATGCCCAAACCACTGGGCCAAGTCTGCTGCCACATTTGGCAATTTTTGATAGTCTGTATGGAGACTGAATTAAAAAAAAAAGATATCAAATATGGAGGAAGCCATTTAAAGCTTTCTCAATCTGTTCAGAGCCTGATTTTGGTTAGCAAGACTTGAAGTAGGAAGACTTTGAGAATTTAAGAAGCAAGGGAATTTTATATTTGTTGAAGAACTAAAGAGGAAAGAGGTAGGTAAGAGAGAACTTTGAGGATAGAGCTGCTGGGGCTACTGCGTGAGGGGAACAGTGGAGGGTCACTGCAGCCCCCAGGCTTCCTATTGGTAGTACTCCTGTGGTGGTGAGGACAGAGGCATCTGCACTTATCCCTAGAGCAGACTATCCATTCAGAGCTGTTTATTTAAGAAGAAAGTAGAGGGAAGTGGACTTGGCCCAGTGGTTAGGGCTTCCACCTACCAATGGGAGGTCTGTGGTTCAAACCCCGGGCCTCCTTGACCCGTGTGGAGCTGGCCCACGTGTAGTGCTGATGTGCTCAAGGAGTGCCGTGCCACGCAGGGGTGTCCCCGCGTAGGGGAGCCCCACGCGCAAGGAGTGCGCCCCATAAGGAGAGCTGCCCAGCATGAAAGAAAGTGCAGCCTGCCCAAGAATGGCACCACACACACAGAAAGCTGACGCAACAAGATGACGCAACAAAAAGAAACACAGATTCCCGGTGCTGCTGATAAAGGATAGAAGCAGTCACAGAAGAACACACAGGGAATGGACACAGAGCAGACAACTGGGGGGGGGGGGGTAGGGGAGAGAAATAAATAAAAAATAAATCTTTAAAAAAAAAAAGTAGAATGATTCCCATCATGAAAATATTTCTGCACTTACAGAGTAATCTGGAGGCAACCTGCCCACCCTGCCAGAGTGCCACATGGGATCCAGCTCCTAGAGCAGCAGGGAGCCGGCTCTCTTTTGGTCCCAATTACCACTTTTTTGGGGGACTCATCTGCATTGGCATTGGTGAGGAAGGTTCTAATTTCCCAGAGGGATGAGACACCCTGCATTTCATTGCTCCTCCCAACATAAAGTGAAGCACCAAAAAGGGGTCAGATATTTCAGAAAAGTTCACTAGATATATACATAAAATGTCCTCCATTTGTTCCTTGTGCTCGCCACCACAGAGTGAGGTGGTACTGGGTACCAGAGGGAATAATAACCACAAACGAAGCTACTCCATCATTATTACTTATACTCTTCTTGGAGCCAGATCTGTCTTGAGTTTTATCAATTGTTTTTGCTTTGAGGTTACTTCAGTCTTTCCTGTGAAATGGGCAAAGGCTTCCTTCATCTGCACCTGTTTGACCAAACCCGTTTCAATCATTATGTTGATTCTTTTATAGCATGAAAAGCCTAAAAGAATTCCCTCTTCACTCCCAAGCACAAAGTTGGTATGCCTTAATACAACTGTGTTTAATGCTTTCGTTTTTAAGTTGTATTTCAGTCACTCAAGGCATTAATGGTATAATTGTATTTATTTTATTTCACTGTGTATTTGTTGAATGTTTAATGAGAACAGGGCATGTGCTATGTGTTTGTACACAAGCGATATATTGGTTGGTGAAATTACTACAAAGCTTGGAGGTGGGCCATTGTTTTCCATCACAACCTTGGTGATTACCTTATCCTATTTGCTCCCCACAGTGTCTTCTCCATTTAAGTAGTCTACACTGGAGGTGACAAGGATAACAAGGATTAGAGATCCTTCCCATTTTTTCTTCTACAGACTAAGTAACCTACCAGAAAATGGAAAAATGCAGCCATATTAAATTTTCTAATCATCTAACCTTGATGGAATATGAAATCCCAGGCTTCAGAAAGAGGAGTAGCAACCAAATTCATTGTGTTGGGAGAGAGGATATATTTGATATCAGTTACTGTGGTTTCTTTGGAAAATTCACTTAATGAAATAACATGCATTTGCTTTGAGAATTTGGCAACTTTGTGTAATAGAGTGAGCTATATGGGTACCCACTCTTTATTTGGATAAAGATAGACCATTCATCTATTCATTGGTCATTTCGCATGCAATTATTAATGAACTGCTATATGACTGCTATGGCCATTTTGGGAGAGTCTGGCTCACTCTAGACCAGTTGACTGCAGTTTGCAGAAGTTTAATAGGACACCCCTTCATCAATTCCAACTCTCATGTTCTTTCTGAGACTCTTTTTCAGAATAGTGACCCCATTTTGCTTTTCTTCAAATAATGAGTAGAGCTTCATGTCCTCAGAAAGTTGAATTGGTATCCTTTTAGAAGAGACACATGTGAAACAGGTCTCATTTCCAGGGTAATATTCAAACAAGTGTGGTAGAAGATAAGTGTTATATCTTTACTGACCTGTACACAGATGCCATATGGACTCAGGGTTGCTTTCATAACATGAGTAATTTTATCATCTAATTTGTTAGTTGCAAGTAAAATCTTCTGATACCACTAGGACCTATTCTTTTTAATAATACAAAAGGCCACCAGTGTATGTTGGAGATGCAGTCATCTCTACAAGGAAATTTCTTTTGTGAACATTTTCCCTGCCCCAAGATGGCAGGTAGGGTTTTAGTGGAATATATCTGGCCAAAATAGTTGCCCAACAGTGAACCAGTAATAAGTTACAGATTTCTCTCCAAACTTCAGAATAAGAAAGAAATGTAAGAAATGAATTCATAGACTTGTCTAATAACTTAACCTGTGCTTTCTCATACATTTCTCAAAATATGCAAAGTTTTAAAATTGCCTTGGTAGTATGGAAATTAATTAGTGCAATTCAAGAAAAAAAGGGATATATATCTGGAAAATTCACTTACTGGTGCTGTGCCCCATGGTGCCAGGCCAGTGGTGCTGCTCTAGCCAAGGTGCTTTCCACGGGGTCCACCCTCCTTGCTGCTGCTGCTGTAGTGGTTCCTTCTGAAGGATCAGCTTCTGCCAGACACAGAGACTTTGCTCCTTTCTGACTCAGTTTCCTGTTGTTGCAGAGATGCCACTTCTGAGAGAGAGGCACGCCCAAAGCGAAGTCCATTAAGCTACTTGAGGTTCTGAATGCTCTGGAGGAAGAGAGTCTGGCAACAGTGGGGAGATTTTCATCTCACCACCTGATAATCCTGCAGGGGACTTTACCGATGAAGACTTGGGTGATGAAGATGGCTGGCGAGGCGCCCACCTGCCTACGAGCATGCTGCACATCTCTGTTGGGTCTGAGGACTCAGGCACTGGGGAAGACATTGATCTGGAGCTGCAGCCGGTGAAGAAGAGGCAGAAGACAGGTGTCAAATCTCAGCAGGTATGGACCAAAAGAGATGTCTGTCCTGACTCTGGCAGTTGGACAGCATCAGATCTTCATATCAAGTATCACAAAAGCCAGGAACTGAGTCCTGTACGCCTCTTTGAATTTTTTCTGATGAAGGAACCATTAATTTCATTGTTAATGAAACCAATTGTTATGCTTGGCACAAAAATTTTAATCTGGGTCTCACAGCCCAGGAATTGAAGTGTGTTTTGGGCATTCTGATTTTAAGTGGATATGTCTACTATCCTAGGAGAAGGATGTTTTGGGAAACATCTCCTGATTCACATCACCACCTTGTGGCTGAGGCAATTAGAAGGGATAGATGTGAACTGATCTTCTCATACCTGCATTCTTCAGATAACAGTGAAGTTACCGAAACTGATAGATTGGTCAAGGTCAGGCCTCTCATTGTCCAGATGAACTATAATTTCCAGAAGCATGCACCCTTGGAAGAGTTCTACAGCTTTGGCGAGTCCAGGCATGAGTACTTTGGACATGGGGGCTCCAAGCAGTGCATGTGAGAAAACCCTCCCAGCTTGGCTACAAGATCTGGTGTGGGACAACTAGCAGAGGCTACCTGGTGTGGTTTGAGTGCTTGCAGGACACACTGTTCACCAAGCCAGATGAGGGTTTGGACCTGGGAGGCAGTATGGTAATAAAATTTGTGGAGGCACTTCAGCAGCGAGGCTGTGTGCCATACCACATATTTTTGACAAGATTTTTACAAGTGCCAAACTCATGTCCATTTTGAGGAAAAAGGGGATAAAGGCCACTGGAACTATCCATGAGTACAGGACTGAGAGATGCCCCCTGAAAGATCCCAAAGAACTGAAGAAAATGAAGAGAGACTCATTTGATTACAAAGTTGATAAGAGTGAGATCATTGTGTCCCACTGACATGACAGCAGTGTGGTCAACATCTGCTCCAATGCAGTGGGCATAGAGCCCATGAAGCTGATGAGTTGGTCCTCAGGAGCAGCCAACCTGTGGACTCAGGTTCACTAGCCATCACTTGTAAGGCTGTACCAGGAGAAGGTGGGGGACATCAGCCAGATGGATGAGAACATCACCAATTACAAGGAAGATTTGGGCCGTGAAATGGTACTTGAGATTCATTGGCTACGTCATTGATGCTGCCCTCAACAACACCTGGCAGCTGCATAGGATCTGTTGCAAAGATGCCCAGATGGACCTCCTTGTGTGTATCTTAGATACATTGCTTGTGTGTATCTGGAGAGCAACGCTGATGTATTGTCTCAAGGTAGGCAGAGCAGGCGACTGGAGACTGAGAGCCGCTTCAATATGATCGGCCACTGGATCATCCACCTCTGCCACTTGCAGATCAACATGTGGTGTGAGAAGTACCAGAAGGTCATCCATGCCAAATGCTTCACATCTGGTGATTCAAGTGTGGGGCACTGGAGGGCTTTTGGCACATACCCAGTAGGTTATTTATACCACCTCCAGTGATTCAACAAGGGAGCATGTAGGCACTGGAGGGCTTCTTGGCACATACCCAGTAGGTTGCACCACCTCTGGTGATTCAACAAGGGAGTGTGTGGACACTGGAGGGCTTCTTGCTACATACCCAGTAGATTGTTTGTACCACATCCAGTGATTCAACAAGGGATCATGTGGCCACTGGAGGGCTTCTTGGCACATACCCAGTAGGTTGTTTTGGTTTATAATAAAATGTTTATAACTAATTATGCATAGCAGTTGGAGTACTCCTGTTTTATTTGTATGTTGGAAAAAAAAATTTATATCCAAATCTGATATCCTTGATGATTTGGTTTTGTATTTTCTCCCTGTCCCCAATATAGTTATCATAATTGTCAACGTTTTTTTGCATGCTGCCTCAGCATCCGTCTTTGGCTGAGCTACTTGCCTCAGCACTGATCTTTGGCCCATTTATCAGCTGTCCAACCCTGGGGCATAAATTCCACCTGAGCCCAAAGCCCATCTATGGCCACTACCCAGCATAACTCCCTCAAAACCCAAATGAAAAGCTAACCATTCCCACTGCCTTCTAACCTTCAGTCCCTTTGCCTTTTTGCACACATGTGCTTTAAACCAAATCCTTGACTCTTTTGAGAAATCTAATCTCCATCCCTAGACCACAATAAAGGCAGAAACCCATGCATCTCTCTCTTTGTGCTCCCCATCTGCTGGTTGAGACTCCCAAACTGATCTTGCTTCCTGTCAACCCCTCCTGGCGCCCCTCTCTCTGGAACACATAAGAAATTGTCTTTTCTTATGCATTATGGCCTCGGTTTCCCCTTGTGTCACACCTGACCTCCACCTGGATACAAGTTTAAAATTCAACAGGAAATTTGGAATTTATCTTTTTAAAATGTTTTTAGTATTCCTAAGGTAATATAAATTAAGATTACTTACATTAGTAATCTCAAATGTTTGGAAATCTTTATTTTATACAGTTATTTAATTCAACTTAAAGAATCTTTTTTGGGAAGCGGCCTTGGCCCAATGGATAGGGTGTCCGCCTACCACATGGGAGATCCGTGGTTCAAACCCTGGGCCTTCTTGACCTCTGTGGAGTTGGCCCATGCACAGTGCTGATGCATGCAAGGAATGCTGTGCCCTGCAGGGGTGTCCCCCACATAGGGGAGCCCCATGCGCAAGGAGTGCACCCTGTAAGGAGAGCTCCCCATTGTGAAAGAAAGTGCAGCCTGCCCAGGAATGGTGCTGCACACATGGAGAGCTGACACAGCAAGATAATGCAACAAAAGGAAACAATTCCCAGTGCTGCTGATAAGGATAGAAGCAGTCACAGAAGAACACACAGTGAATGGACACAGAGAGCAGACAACGGGGGTGGGAGGGAGGGGTAGGGGACAGAATAAATAAAAAATAAATCTAAAAAAAAACCTCTTTTCATTCAAATGAAAAACCTGATTTGTTTTAGGATATATCAATCCTATTAGGGCAAGCAAATGTAGCCAAAAACTTACCAAAAATACTCAGATGAATAATAAAATGGTTTTACTCAGATGAATAATAAAATGGTTTTATTGTGTGCTTTGGTTTATAATCTAAGATAAAGGCAGTAGTTCTTAAGTGTTTTATCAATACGATGAGGAATTTATTTTGTAAGAAAGAGTTTAGTTTTCACTTAGAGGAACAAAATATTAATTAATATAACCTGGCAGCCTACCACCTCAGTCTCCCACTCCCGGGTTAAGCAGGAACAAAGGAAGCCAGCTTAAGTCAGTCCGATAGCCAGTAAAAAGGATGCACAAGAAAGAGCTAAGTCAATACCAATTCAGCATGAAATTCCATTCCTTATTTGGCAAAAGGAGCAGGTAAAAACTAAAATGGTTGAAATGTGATGGGGGAATTGATTATCAAAAACTTTTGCATGGGAAAATTAAACTTCTTGGATAAGTTGTAACCTCTGAAGTATCCAGTCTATGGATAAACAGAGGAAGGGCTTGCATGCTAAGGCTTAAGGGTATAAATTATGTCATTATTCTTTTTAGGGTGCCAGCCATGTTTTTTGGTTGTGCATCCCTTCTTGCAAGATTGAGAATGAATTATTTTCTTCTCCACAATCGGATGAGCCTTATTTTCTTCCAAAAGATTATTTCTTACAGCTTTTGGGGTTCATCTGGGATTTGAAGCTTCAGAGAGTGGACCCCTGGGATGAATGAAGAGGTGCACTCTGCTGTTTAAGCAGTCTTGGACTCCATTGGCAGTGACCTTGCCTCTGGCAGCCAAGAGACCTGAGAACAGATGCTTAGAACTGCTGATTGTGGATGAGAAAAAGGGAAGGGAAAATCTGCCTTTCATTGACCAGTTGATTCCATGCATGGACCAAGGTAAGAACAAAGACTATTAAGTATTTCCTTCATGGTCGGAGATTCTGATGAGTCTGAGGTTGATTGTACATGCATGAGACATGTGACATACTGCACAAAATGAATGTGGAGTCCCAATTTGCATTTCCCCTCTCCTGTGAGGGAAAGGGCCGGAGACAGACAAAGCAAAAGATTCAAGAGAAAGAGACCCAGACAGGGTTCAGAATGGGAAATAGAGGCAATCAATTGACTGGGAAGGGGGTATCTGTAGGATCCCCTGGAAATATTCCTCCAGATAGTCCATTAAGGAGGATGTTAAGGCATTGAACCAATAGGGGAAAAGACAAAAAGAAAATGATTAAATACTGCTGTTGTATCTGGACCAAGTTAAGTATTTTACCACTTGATGTATTCTGGCCAAAATACAGGGCAGATGAGTTTTGTGCCAACCTTGTATTGTAAATGGGAAATACCCTTCTCCAAAGAAGAGTCTAACTATGCCACGTGCTAGTTAAAGGAAAAGGGGACCACTCTCTATCCTATAAAAGCTGAAAATCTAAACCCTAAGACTAAGCTTGCAGAAACTAAGGCTATAGAAACTAAGGCTGCAGAAACAAAAGCTGCAAAAGCTAAAGCCTATGACCCCCTGTTAAATCTTCCTCCTCCTTACCTTCCCCCACCCCTCCTGGGAGAAGGGCCAGTAGACTTAGAGGGCCCAATAGAACCCATTCTAAACCCTGGGGAACCAGAAAATTGAGCAGGGCCAACAGCTCCACCGGTTACAACCCACCAACAATTGAGGAAAGGAGATATACAAAACTTTCCATTCCCCAGTATGTTCTGATCATTGTGGATCACCTGACAGGATACCCTCTTGCTTGAGCTATAGGATCAAAAATTACCTTGAACAAATCATTTCCTGATATGAGTTAGTAGAAAATATAGATTCAGACAATGATAGTCACTTTATATCCAGAGTGTTGCAAAATATGCAGGGTCTAGATGTCATTTGGAACTTACATAAACCCTGGCACCTGCCATCCTCAGGAAAAGTAGAAAGAATGAACCAAACCTTTAAAAAATCTAAGTAGGCCTTAGAAACCAAATTACCATGGGTTAAATGTTTACTTATAACTCTGTTAAGAATCCAAACTGTCCCTAAGAGGTAAATGGGAATTTCTCCTTATGAAATGCTTTTTAGTCTTCCCCTCTCTGGGAACCCTGGAGAACTCCCCTCCTTTGTTTCAAAGGATCTCTTTCTTCAGAGTTATATACTGGCCTTGTCTTCTACTTTGTCATCTCTCAGACATTAGGATTTGCTGCAGTCCACCAACACCAACCTGGCAGCTGGGTCCTAATCAAGTCATGGAAAAAGTCCAATCTCCAACTGACCTGGGAAGACCCTTATCAAGTATTACTGACAACTGAAACAGCAGTCCAAATGGCAGAAAAAGGCTGGACTTACTACACTCCAGTAAAGGGATCAGGGCCTGAACCAGGTGATAAGTACCTAACACTTCATCTGAGTCTTGGAAAATAATTTCAGCCCCAAATTCCTTAAAGATCACACTGAAAAGACAATAACTGGGGGGGGGGGGGGGGGGGAAGGAGTTAAGCTGTGTATCATCCTAGTCAACAATAGCCCTAGTCCTATCAGATCTTAAGTTATAAGTAAAAATACTCATGCTAGCCATGATGTTTCAAACCCAAGAAGCAACTAGCCCCATCAATTTAGTTATAAGTGTGACTAAACATCTGGAGTACCAAACCATGCAGTTTGATGCCTGCCAAAGTAATAAACTGTGAAACTTAGAGCACCAGCAATGGCTGAGTGGGGAAAATAAATACTTATGCCCAGAGCCAGTGGGAAATGGTTACAGTCAAGCCCCTCCCCCCCACTTGCCTCTCCTGGGATGATATATAGGAGACTACCCAGTATAAGGTATGGACCATGAATATGGGATGGGTCTCACCAAGTTCAAGACCATTAAAGGGTCAAATAACCTTTTATAAAAGTAATACATCACCAAACTGCAAGTCTTCAGTGCAATGTAGTAGTAGTAGCTATTAAAAAGGCAAACAAATTAGAAACTGGGAGCAGCACCAGGGACCATGTGGGTATATGAAATGGGAGCAAACGTTACAGGTAAAAATCCTCTGGAGAGGTTCTGTATCTGAGTCCTTCCTCCCCCTATAGATAAAATATTGACAATGCCCTCTCCAGCTAACCCTTCAAAAATTCCACAGGAAAAACAACCAAAAGCCAGTTCCTCAATTCAAAATAATCCCAAAGCAGTCATGATACTTAAGGCAAAAGATTTAAAGCAAACCATGCAAATAGAGACAGGATTTGGGGACACAAATGCTTGGGTAGAATGAATCAAATATACAGTCCAGAGTCTGAACAAAAGCAACTGTTACCCTTGTGCAACATGCCGACCCACAGGTCATATTGTACCCTTTCTGCTAGGTATGGAAAAGCATAAAAGGGAGTTTAAGTGCATAACAGTTCTCTTCCAGAATGCTACTCCTGGTAAAAATTGTAGTAATTTATCCTCTCTCTGCCCACTGGACAAAAACAAACATCAAGGCCATACCAGGCTCCCATCTAGGCCCAGGGTATCACTCTGCTTGTCTCTCTCCAGGGGGAAGGATTCTGGGACGTGAGTGTGAAATGTGAGCAGTGATCATACTGGCAGTTTCTCCAGTTTGGTCATACCTGGAGCAGGCCTGTGGTGGTACTGTGGAAAGGGTGTTCTCTGACCAATACTGCCTGAGAGTTGGATTGGAACCTGTGCGTTGGTCCATTTGGCTGTCCCATTCACCTTGGCATTTGAAAAATATGCAAAAATAACATTGCAGGGAAGGAGAAAAAAGAGAAGTCTACTTGGATCTTTTGACAAGTAAATCTATCTAGACAATATAGGAGTTCCCCAAGAAGTCTCAGATAAATTTAAGGCTAAAAATCAGGTAGCAGCTGGGTTTGAGTTTTTCTTGTTCTGATTGGTCACCATTAATAAAAATGTAGATTAGACTAATTCATTATAATCAACAAAAATTTATTAATTACACCAGGAATGCATTAAGAAAATTGCAGAACAATTAAATGCTACTAGCAAAATGGCATGGGAAAAAAAGTCCTTAAATATGATGCTAGCTGAAAAAGGGGGAGTCTGTGTTATGATTGGAGGTAGTTGCTGTACATTCATCCCCAATAACTGCCCGTGATGGAACTATCACTAAAGCTTTACAAGGCCTAACAGCCCTGAGGAATTAGCAAAAAATTCTGGCATTAGCAATTCACTAATACGATGGCTTGAAAATTAGTTTAGAAAATACAAAGGGGTTGCACTGTCTATCTTAACTTCCTTCATTATCTCAGCTGGGGTGCTTATCACAGTCAAATGTATCATTCCATGTGTCCAAGTTTATATTGAAACAAAATTTATCTTGGAAAACTTAACAATATATTTCCTAAGAATAAAATAAATACATGTAAAAAGTTGAACCTTATAAAAAAAAATAGAGATTGTGGCAGTTTGAGATTATTTATGAATCCCAGAAAAGGGAAAGAGTATGTTTGTAAACTTGTTTGTTTCTCTGGATTTGATACCCTTTGATTGTATTAAGTTCAAAGGTTTTAAGTTTCCTTGATTAAATCTAGGATCTTTGATTTGGCCACATCAGTAAGGCAGGACTAAGGTTAAGCCCCTGCACCCTTGGTGGGGTGATATAAGTGGGCACACACAGAAGATGACATGGGAAGAGAGTACCATATGTGCCAGAGGAGAGAAAGCTCAAACAGCTATAGCCCAGGGAAAACAGCTGTTTGCCTTTGCAGCTGAGCAGCAGAGAAAGCCTGGAAAGAAGCCTTATGCCAATTGATACAGGAAGTCCTGGGAGACAAGTCTTATGCCAGCTACAGCTGAGATTGGAAGAAGCTGGGCCCACAGAGCCATAAGAAGAAGAAGGAAGGAGAGACAAGCAGACATTGCCTGCCATTTTGCTTCAACACATGGCAACTAACTTTGTTGAAAAAGCAACCTTGAGTTGGAATCTTTCGTCCCTTGTAACTATGCTTTTACCTCCAAAAGTACCCTTTATAAGAGCCAACAGATTTCTGGTCCTTTCCATTAGCACCCCTTTGACTAATTCAGAGAAGATTTTGAATTTCTTTTCCTGTCTGGGAAAGAATTTTCCACAACAGCAAAAAACAAAACCAAAAAACAAAAATGAATGCATCAATAATTTTAACTGTTGAAAATTGTAAAATTTACATTCATTATCAAAGAAAATTAAAATGTCAAGAAATTGAGAAAATATATTCCAATAATATTTATAATATTGTCAATGAATAAAGATCACATAAACATATAGATGGCAAAAAAAAAAAAAAGTGTGCAATGTTATATAAATAGACTAAGGAAGGAAGGTGAAAAATAAATGACCAGTGAAGATATGTAAGAGGTTTCACTCTGGTGAAAATAAAATGCAAAGAAATGCAATCATTAGAAACACTTTATTTCATCAGATGCATTTGGTTATTTAAAAATTACTGGTGGTATGGGTGAAGGAAGTTAGGCAGACACATGCACTATCCAAGGGAGTGTAGATACGTGTAAACTTTCAGAGAACTGATTTGTTAAAAGAATATCCAGAATATTAAAAATTGTTCATAGCCATAGAAAAAGAGCCTATAGTGATAAAGGGGGAGAAGTAACAGAGTCTCCCTGTAATTGAATTCAATTAATAAATGTAGAAGGAAGAATGGAAATAGAGTACAACCATTTGACAAAACAATTATTTTGTAGTCAAGAACCATTAGTTGATACTGAACTTAGTAAGGAAAAACATCTCCTTAACAAAATTCCTATCAGTTCCAAAGAAAAAACTCAGTTTAAGAGCCAGGCATACACCACCTCAACCAAGCTATCAAAGTTAATACCTCCAGTAATGAGATATCATGTTTGTCCTCCCACTCCCCTGTTTGGTGTGCTGTAGTAGTCTTTCCCAAAATGTACAACCTGAATTCCAAATCACAAGCATGAGACAAACCCAACTTGAGGACATTCCACAAAAGAGTTGACCAATACCCTTTGGAAATGTCAAGGCCATGAAATACAATGATAGTAAGGAACTCTTCAAAATTAATAAGACCAAGTAGATCTGACAAAATGCAGTGTTTCATCCTAGCCTGGGAGCCACAAAAAAAGTTTTCAAAATGGATTTCAAACAAAGACATTAGTGAGACAGTTGGTGAAACTCATGTCTGTAGATTATTTAACAACATTTTATAAAAAAATAATTTCCTCAATTTGGCAATTGTACTATAGTTATGCAAGATGCCAACATCTGAAGAAGATGGATAAAGGGAACTATACAAACTAGTTCTGGGACTTTTTTGTGAATGAAATAATTTTAAATAGATCATTAAAACAATCCTACATTTGGTGTACTAGTTCCATTGTTTGAAATTTAGCCTCAACACTTTAAAATGCTTGTAGGAAGTATTTCGCTGTTGAGCAAATTCATTTTACTTTTTTATTTTTTTAAATTTATGTTTAGAAAACTTTAAATTACATAAATGTTACTTTAAAAATATAAGGGATTCCCATATGCCCCACTCCCCATCCCATGCTTTCCCACATTAGCAACATCCTTCATTAGTGTATGAAGTTATAATTGATGAACTCATATTGAAGCATTGCTACTAACCATGGACTACAGCTTACAATATAGTTGATACTCTGTCCCACAGAATTTTATGTTATGACAAAATATATGATGGCTTATACTTGTCACTGCAATGCATGCAGGTCAAGTCCTATGTCCCAAAAATGGCCCAATTTTATACCTTTATTCCCTCATCCCTCAAAATCTCTGGTGGCCACTGCCTTTACACCAATGATAAGAGTTCTTCTATTGCAAGAATAAAGATAGGTCTATAGTAGAATAATACTAAGTCTACTTTATCCATTGTTCATTTCCCAATCTTCCTTCTAATTGAAAGGGGGCTTAGATGCCATGGGGCAGATAGAGCTGTCTTGCTTGCAGTTGCAGACACTCTCTGTTCCTTGGGATGGGCATTGTCCATCATTATCTCCTTTTTAGTTGTTTGGAGTGAGTCCAATGAACTGGAGAGTAGGTGTTGCGACTGCTGAAATTCCAGGCTCAAACTTGCTCATTGATGGACCAAGGATTTAAGTCTCTGGGACATATATTTATCAAATATAGTGCTAATTATAGGTTAAAATAAAGGGAAGAAGAGCCATGTGTAGGTAACCTGTAAATGCATCTAACTCTATTACAGTGGGTAGCATAAATTCCAAAGACAGACCCACTGACAGGGTGCTGAATTCCTGATTTGCCTGTTCTGATTATAGTTTCTGAATATCTCTAGAGCCCCCAAGAGCCCTGATATTTGAGGCATTATTTCCTATGCCAGTAAGTGAGATCTTGCTGAGACTTGCATAAGTGTACCTCTAGAGTGATCTCCCAACTCACTTTGAAATCTCTTAGCCATAAAAAACTCATTTGTATTTACCATTTCCCCTTTTGGTCAAGGTCTTATTCCAGATGCATTGCTAGTTGGTACTTGGTAAATCCCTCAGTGCTGGGAAGGCTTATCCCTGGGAGTCATGTCCCATACCAGGGGAAAGGTAGTATCATTTATATGTTGAGTTTGGCTTAGAGATTGGTCACATTTGAGCAACAAGGAGGCTTTCAGGCAGTATATAATACTAGGCTAAATTTCAAAATCATTAGAAATGGTCCATAAGTACAATCATCAATATCAAGGGCTTGGCATAATGGTCTGTTTTCCTTCACTTTTACTTTTCTATTTTCACCTCCCACACCATGACAACCCAGAAACATTAACAGATACCTGCCATGTTTTCTGAACTTTGTGATGGTTCAATTGGTAAATTGAAATGGTTGTGAAAAGTTTTTGAAACTCCTATAAACTACTGAATTAGCAATTTGACTCCCCTCTTAAGAGCTAAAGGAATTCTCCCTGTGCCAAATGAATAATCTCAGGTTGTAATAGATGTAGATCTGATCATCTCACCCATTGTGTTAAGACAATTTATATTGTCATAGTTGACATGATAGGGTTGAAACCTTCCATTTTGCTATGTTTTCATTTTGTCCCATCTATTTTTCCTTTTTTCTCTTATTTTGCTTTCCTTTTTAGATTGAATAGTTTTTGTGTTTCCATTTCATTTCCTTTATTGTCTTATTAGCTGTACCTCTTTGTTGTAGGTGGTTCCTTTAGGGCTTATCCTGTACATCTTTGACTTATTACCCTCTAACTGTAAGCAATATACCACTTCACATACAGTATAAGAACTGTACAACATTATATTTTAATTTCTATTTTCTTGGCTTTTAAAAAGTAATTTATTTTTTACTTTACTAACACATATATAACAAAATTTGCTAGTTTCACCATTTTGAAATATACAATTTAGTGGCATTAATTTCACTTACAATGTTGTACTACCATCACCAATATCAACACAACTTTTTCATTATCCAAAACAGAAACTACATACTCATTAAACAATAACCACCACCCCTCTTATGGCTCCTGGTAACCTCTAATTTTCTGTCTCTGTCAAATTCCTAGATATTTCCCATAAGTGGAACAATTTGTCCTTTTATTTCTGCTTATTTCACTTAGCATAATGTTTTCAAAGTTCACCCATGTTTTAGCATGTATCAGAACTTCATTCCTTTTTATAACTAAATAATATTACATTGTATGTATATGCCATAATTTGTTTATTCATTCATCTGTTGATGGAACTTGCCTTTTCCCCCAACTTTTGGCTATCATGAATAATTCTGCTATGGGGATTGGTATGTTATTTTTGTCATACTTTTTTTCTGTGTGTATCATAAACTCCACAATAGATTATAATTATATTTGCTTTAAATAGTTATCATTTAAAGAGATTTAAAAAAATAATACAATTTTAAAAAATATTTACCCTTATATTTTCCATTTCTGGTGTTTTTCATTCCTTGTGTTGATCCATTTTTTCCACCTGCTATCATTTCCCTTCTTCCTGTAGGACTTCTTTCAGGAAGTGCTGGTATACTAGTGATGAATTCTTTCGATTTTGAAAAGATCAGAGAGTGATGTTGAACATGTTTTTATGTGTTTATTGGCCATTTGTATTTTTTTAAGAGAAATTGCTATACAAATGTGCCCATTTTTAAATTGGGTTATTTCTTGTTGACTTGTTATAGTAGTTTTAATATTCTGGATACTAGACCCTTGTTAAATCTATGATTTTAAAACACTTTCTTTCCTTTGGATTATCTTTTCCCTTTATTGGTAGTGTTCTTTGATGCATAAAAATATTGAATTTTCATCAAGTCCTGTTTATTTATTTGGTTGCTTGTGCTTTTGGTGTCATATAAGAATCTGTCATCGAAACTAAAGTCATGAAGATTCAAACCCATATTTCTTCTGAAAGTTTTATAATTTTATTTATTAAATTAGGTTCTTTGATGCATTTTGAGCTCAAGTACCATTTCATGCCCCAAATCTTTTCCTTGTAATTGGTGATGTTCTGATCCATCTGGCTGATTTTCTGATCCATCTGGCTGATGTCCACACCTTCTCCTGGTGCAGTAGATAATTCATTATATTATGTGAGGTAGGGGTCCAACCTCATTCTTTCCATGTAGTTATCTGACCTGTAGCTGATTAGTAATAATCAGCTTTCCAGCTCTGGGCCAAACCCACATCTGTGGTCACCACCCACATAGCTCAGCTCACCCAAAAGCCAAATGATAAGCTAACCATCTCCACTACCTTCAGAACCTTAGTCCCTTTTCCTTTTCACATGTTTGTGCTTTAAACTAAAGTAATCTTTGTTATTCTTATACAAATTATATATTTTATACATTGTATTCTCATTAATAGATTTGTAACATTGCTTTATATATATTTTATTGTTTAAAAAGGTTTATTTATTTATTTCTCTCCCCTACCCCCCCCCCCAGTTGTCTGTTCTCTGTGTCTATTTACTGTGTCTTCTTTGTCCACTTCTGTTGTTGTCAGCGGCACGGGAATCTTTGTCTCTTTGTTGTTGCATCATTTTGCTGTGTCAGCTCTCCATATGGGTGGCTCCATTCCTGGGCAGGCTGCACTTTCGCACTGGGTGGCTCTCCTTACAGGGCACACTCCTTGCGCATGGGGCTCCCTTAATTGGGGGCCACCCCTGCGTGGCACGGCACTCCTTGAGTGCATGAGCACTGCGCATGGGCCAGCTGCACACGGGTCAAGGAGGCCCGGGGTTTGTACCATGGACCTCCCATGTGGTAGATGGATGCCCTAACCACTGGGCCAAGTCTGCCACCTATATAATATTTTAAATTAAATATGAGAAAAAACTTGCAAACAAAAATTCATTTTTACTGTCTTTAATATTACCATGTAGTTGCCTTTACTGATGTTCTTTACTGCTTTCTGTGAATTTGAATTCCTGTCTAGTGTCTGCCTTTCAGCCTGAAATTTCATCCTGTATTTTCTTGTAAGGCAGCTCTGCTAGTTATGAATTCTGTTTTTATTTGGAATGTCTTATTTTCTCCTTTATTTTTGAATGACAGTTTTGCTAGATATTTAATTCTTCATTGACAATTTTTTTTTAAATTTGTGCTGATACTTCTGGCATTCATGATATCTCATGAGAAATTAGCTGTTACTCTTACTGAGGATCCTTGTACACAATGAGTTGTTTCTGTCTTGCTGCTGTCAAGATTCTTTCTTTGTCTATGTATTTCCACAGTTCAATTTTATGAAGGTAGATCTCTTTGAGTTTTTCCTACTTGGAGTTGTCAAACTTCTTGGATGTGTAGATTAATGTTTTTTGTAACTATTTGGGACGTGTTTAGCCACTATTGAAGCATTCTTTCTTCCCATTTTCTCTCTTTTCTTATGACAATTTTTTATATATACTTTGGTGTTCTTAATGATGTCCCACCAGATTCCTTAGGGTCTGCTCACTTTTCTTCATTCTGTTTTTCTTTCTGCCCCTCAGACTGAATAGTTTCAATGGACCTATATTTAAGTTCTATGATTCTTTCTTCCGCCTGATCAAATGCTGTTGAGCCCCTCTTGTGGATTTTTCATTTCAGTTATTCCACCTTTCAACTCCAGAATTTGTTTTGTACCTTTTTATAATTGTCTTTTTATGATATGCTCTGCTTGATGAGACATTATCTCATACTTACTTTCCTTTTGTTCTTTTTTTTTATATTTCAATTTGTGTGCCAATTCTGATTTATTTTTCCAAATTCTACTCAATTTATTCATTTTTTAAAAAAGATATTACATTAAAAAAAATGAGGTCCCCATTCATCCCCACCGCCCCCACCCTACCACTCCCTCCACAATAAGACTCTCCCCCATCATCATGTCATATCGATTGCATCTGGTGAGGACATCTCCGGGCATTACTGCACCCCATGTCCCGTGTTCCACACCATAGCCCACACTTTCCCACGTTCCATCCAGTGGGCCATGGGAGGACATACAACATCCAGCAATTGTCCCTGGGGCACCACCCAGGACAACTCCAAGTCCTGAGAATGCCTCCACATCTCTTCTCTTCCTCCCATTCCCCACACACAGTAGCCACCATGGCCACTTTTTTCACACCAATGCCACATTTTCTTGATTATTAACCATAATAGTTCATGAATAGAATATTATTAAGTCCACTCTAATCCTTACTGTATTCCTCCTTCCTGTGGACCTTGGCTTGGTTGTGTCCATTCCACATCTATGTCAAGAGGGGGTTTAGATTCCACATGGATATTGGATGCAATCCTCCTGCTTTCAGGTGTAGGCACTCTAGGTTCCATGGTGTGGTGGTTGACATTCTTCAACTCCATGTTAGCTGAGTGGAGTAAGTCCAATAAATCAGAGTGTAGGAGCTGTAGTCTGTTGAGGTCAGGGCCTGGCTATCATATTGTCAGTCCAGAGATTCAAATCCCCTAGATATATCTTAAGCCCCAGCACCAACTACAATTCCAGTAAAGTAGCATGAAAGGCTTGTGAAAAGAGATCCCATCTGAGTCCAGCTCCATCACGCAGAAACACTAGCTCCAAAGAAGGGCCAACTGACATGGCAGTGAACCCCATCTGCCATGACCATAGAACCTGTGGGTCTCTTTAGCCCGCAAAAGGACCAATACCTGGGGTTCTATCTATTTTATCTGTCTCTGAGACTCTGCTCAGGTGTGCATAAGGGCAATCCTGACAACCTCCAGACTCTTTTAGAGACTCATAGCCATATAAACTCATTTCTCCTTTCCATTTCCCCCTTAATTTAGGTCTAACAGCATTTTTAACTCCTGTTATTAAATGTAGACAGGGATATTCTGCCGGTCAGCCTTGAACTTTTAATTCAAGGTCATTTTCTAGTTGCATCATCAGCTGGTACTTGGTAGTGATCCCTCGGTGCCAGGGAGGCTCATCCCTGGGTGTCATGTCCCGCGTTGAGGGGAAGACATTGCATTTACATGCTGAGTTTGGCTTTGAGACTGGCCACATTTGAGTAACACGGAGGCTGTCAGGAGGGAACTCTTAGGCACAGTGCTGCTCTAGGCCTTGTTCTTATTTCAGGTGTATAGGCTCACAAGCATAGTCATTAGTATCAGGGGCTCACGGTTGGACCCTCATTCCTCCCTGGTCCTTATTGTTGCACCTGGAGGACTGCCCCTGTTACCCTAGGGACCATGACAGAGTCCCTCCCCCCGGTCAGTAACCCAGTACCCCCCCAGCTGTTTTTATTTCCACTATGAGTATATCCAAAATTTCCATGCACCCTGGACACATGCCCTGTATATCTCCCTGTCAACCATATATCGCCTGTCAATAACATCCCATACCAGTATTCCTCCGCTGCCATTGTTGAAACTTCATGAAAAGTGAAGCCCAATATAATGTCAGGATCCCTTACTATTAAAATGGAATATAGCAATGAGTTTAAAGGTTAGATATAGAATACATATTGATTTGGAAAAATTCTACATCCTATCTTTTTCTTTTCTTTTTTCCTAATTATTGAGCTTCTCTTCACAAGAGCCTTAGATCCCAGTAATTCATATATACAATATACAGTACTTCCACACATCCACCATAAAACCTTTCCCTTCCACAGCGATAATCTTTTAACTTATTCATATCTTATTTACTGAAACTGATGTACAGACTCCGAAACAATAGCTTTCAAACAAGGTGACATCTGTGCTTACATTGTGGTCCATACTTTAGGATATACAGTTTTCTAAATTTTTTAGTTATCCTATGTTTTACATTATGGTTTACATTATTAGTCTGTCATCCCCTGTATGTTTTTGGTGTAATATTACATGTTTTATATCCTTCCTTGTGTACTCTCGCGAAACTACTCTCTTGCCCCCACATTTACCTTGGTTCCATCCATTCAACATCCATTTTCCCCTCCCCTTGGGGCCCACAGCGACAGCCAATCTCCATTTCTAGAGGAGCCATGTCCAGAGATACTTGCAACAGTGTTCAAGGACTGACTTGCTCAACTGCCCTAATGCCCTGGTAGCCACCCTTTCTCTTGAGAGATACAGTTCCCTCTATTTGATGGCATTAGTCCTCCCCAGAATGTGGGTCCACCCCCACTCTCACAACTTGGATCTCTACCCAATGGTACAACCCACCCTGGCAAAATGATCATTCAGACCTTCCCCAGGAGTCTGTCCAGCGTCAGACCTTCCTCTCTGAGCATCCTAAACAGATAACTCTCCTAATTATATTTTGACACGGTTTTCTCAGCATTTTACTCTCAACCAACACCTGACACTCTCCTATGTTCGTATGTTGCCCCTCCCTCCCCCCAATTTTTTTGGGCAATATTACCCATCCCCAGCCCCCCTCAAATCCACAAAGCCCCACCCAAAGGCAACCCCTTGCCCCCATTTTATCTCTTCTTTGTGCTCATACTTACTGCCAGCTCATCATAGATTCCACCCCTGCAGAGGTCAGCTCACATCCTTCCTCCACCCCCTCCCCGATTTCCTGTAAGCCTATCTTTCAATCTCTAGCTCTCTGAGGCAGCTTGCTTATTTCATATCATTGAGGTCATGTAGTATTTGTCCTTCAATGCCTGGGTTGCTTCACTCAACATAAGGTTCTCAAGATTCATCCATGTTATCACGTGTGTTTGTAGTGTATTAGTTCTTACAGCTGAGTAGTATTCCATTGTATGTCTATACCATATTTTATTGATCCACTCATCTGTTGATGGGCATTTGGGTTGATTCCAACTTTTGGTGATAGTGAACAGTGCTGCTATGAACATTGGTGTACATATATCGGTTTGTGTCCTTGTTTTCAGTTCTGCTGGGTATATACCCAGCAGTGGTATTGCTGGGTCATATGGCAAATCTATGGTTAGTTTTTTGAGAAACCTTCAAACTGTCCTCCAGAATGGCTGGATCCTTCTGCATTCCCACCAGCAGTGGGTGAGTGTTCCCATTTCTTCACATCCTCTCCAGCTTTTGTATTCTTCTGTTTTTTTCGTAGCTGCCAATCTTATGGGAGTAAGATGGTATCTCATTGTAGTTTTGATTTGCATTTCCCTGATAGCTAGAGATTTGGAGCATTTTTTCATGTGCTTTTTAGCCATTTGTATTTCTTCTTTGGAGAAGTGTCTGTTTAAATCTTTTCCCAATTTTTAAATGGGTTGTTTATCCTTTTATTTTCAAGATATAGGAGTTCTTTATATATGCAAGTTATCAGTCTCTTATCAGATATATGGTTGCCAAATATTTTCTCCCATTGTGTAGGTTCCCTTTTTACTTTCTTGACAAACTCCTTTGAGGTGCAGAAGGCTTTAATTTTGAGGAAGTCCCATTTATCTATTTGTTCTTTTGCTGCTCATGCTTTTGGTGTGATATTCATGAAGCCATTTCCTATTACAAGGTCTTGTAGATGTTTCCCTACACTGCTTTCCAAGGTCTTTATGGTCTTGGCTCTTATATTTAGGTCTTTGATCCATCTTGAGTTGATCTTTGATTAAGGTGTGAGATGGTAATCCTCTTTCATTCTTCTACATATGGCTATCCAGTTCTCCAGGCACCATTTGTTGAATAGCCCATTCTCTCCCAGTTGAGAGGTTTTGGTGGCTTTATTGAATATAATATGGCTATATATATGAGGTTCTATATCAGAACTTTCTATTTGATTCCATTGGTCTGTGTGTCTCTCCTTATGCCAGTACCATGCTGTTTTCACTACTGTGGCTTTGTATTATGTTTTGAAGTCAGGTAGTGTGAGTCCTCCAATTTCGTTTTTCTTTTTCAATATGTCTTTGGCTATTCGGGGCCTCTTTCCTTTCCAAATAATTTCATAGTCAGTTTTTCTAGTTCCTTAAAGAAGGCTGTGTTGATTTTATTGGGATTGCATTCAATAGTAGATCAGTTTTGGTAGGATAGGCATCTTAATAATATTTAGTCTTCCTATCCACGAACAGGGAATATTCTTCCATTTATTTAGGTCTTCTTTGATTTCCTTGAACAGTCTTGTATAGTTCTCAGTGTGTAAGTTTTTCACATCTTTACCTAAATTTATTCCTAAATATTTGTTTTTTTTTATTTACTGTTGTGAATGGTATTTGTTTCTTGATTTCCTCCTGATCTTGCTCATTATTGGTGTACAGAAATGCTACTGATTTTTGCTCATTTATCTTATAACCTGCAACTTTACTAAACTCATTTATGAGTTCTAGAAGCTTTGTTGTAGATCTCTCAGGGTTTTCTATGTATAGGATCATGTCATCTGCAAATAAAGAAATTTTGACTTCTTTCTTTCCAATTTGAATGCCTTTTATATCTGGTTCTTGCCTCAGTGCTCAAGCAAGTACTTCTAAGACAATGTTAAATAGAAGGGGAGACAGTTGGCATCCTTGTCTTGTTCCTGATTTTAGAGGGAAGGATTTTAGGATTTCTCCATTGTAAACAATGTTGCCTGTAGGTTTTTCACATATACTCTTTATCATGTTCAAAAAATTTCCTTGTATTCCGATCTTTTGGAGTGTTTTTATCAAGAAAGGGTGCTGTATTTTGTCAAATGCTTTTTCTGCATCTATAGATATAATCATGTGATTTTTTTCCTTCAATCTGTTTATATGGTGTATCACATTGATTGATTTTCTTATGTTGAACCATCCTTGCATACCTGGAATGAATCCCACTTGGTTGTGCTGTATAATTCATTTAATGTGTTGTTGAATACGATTAGCAAGTATTTTGTTAAGTATTTTTGCATCTAGGTTCGTTAGAGAAATTGGTCTGTAATTTTCCTTTCTTGTGGTGTCTTTGTTTGGCTTTGGTACTAGGATAATGTTGGCATCATAGAAAGAGTTAGGCAATGTTCCTTCTGTTTCAATTTTTTGGAAGAGTTTCAGCAGGATTGATGTTAGTTCTTTCCGGAATGTTTTTTAGAATTCCCCTGTGAAGCCGTCTGGCCCTGGGCTCTTCTCAGTTGGGAGGTTTTTAATGACTGAGTCTATCTCTTTACTTGTGATTGGTTTGTTGAGATCATCAATTTCTTCTTTTATCAATATAGGCTGCTTATGTGTTTCTAGGAATTTGTCCATTTCCTCTGAATTGTCATTTTTGTTGGAATATCGGTTTTCAAAGTATCCTCTTAGGATAGTCTTTATTTCTATGGGGTCATTGGTGATATCTCCTTTCTCATTTCTTATTTTATGTATTTGCATCTTTTCTTTTTTCTTTGTTAGTCTCGCTAAAGTTTTGTCAATTTTATTGATCTTCTCAAAAAACCAGCTCTTGGTCTTGTTTATCTTTTCAAATGCTTTCTTATTTTCTATTTCATTTAGTTCTGCTCTTATCTTTGTTATTTCCTTCCTTATTCTTCCTGTTGGATTACTTCTGTTGTTTTTTTTTTCTAATTCCTCCAAATGTGCAGTTAGTTCTTCAATTTTTGCTCTTCCTTCTTTTTTGATGTATGAATTTATGGCTATCCATTTCCCTCTCAGTACTTCTTTTGCTGCATCCCATAAATTTTGGTATGTTGTGTTATCATTATCATTTGTTTCAAGGTAATCATTGATTTCTTTTGAGATTTCCTCTTTGACCCACTGTTTTTCTAAGAGTATGCTGTTTAATTTCCAAATCATCGTGTCAAATCTGGGCCTCTGGCCCTTGCAAATTTCCAGCTTAACTCCACTGTAGTCAGAGATATTATTTTGTATGATTTTGATATTTCTGGATTCATTGAGCCTTTCTTTGTGACCTAGCATATGGTCTATCTTGGAGAATGATCCATGTGCACTTGAGAATAATGTATATCCTGCTGTGTTTGGGTGTAATGATCTATATATGTCTATTAGATCCTGCTCCTCTTATATACTGTTCAAATATTTCGTTTCTTTAGTTATTCTCTCTTTTGAGATGTTCTGTCCAGAGTTGATAGCGGTGTATTAAAATACCCTCTATAACTGTAGATGCATCTATTCTCTCACTTAGTTTTTCCAGCATTTGCCTCACATATTTGAGGCACCCTTGTTAGGAGCATAAATATTTATGATCGTTCGATCTTCTTTACAGATTGTCCCTTTTACTAATATGTAGTATCCTTATTTGTCTCTCACAATTGTTTCACATTTAAAGTCTATTTTGTCTGATATTAATATAGCTACTCCTGCCTTTTTTTTTTTTTTTTTTTTTTGGTTATTTTTTGCTTGTATGATTGTTTTCCAACCATTCACTTTCAGCCTCCATGAGTCTCTGGGTCTAAGATATGTCTCTTGTAGACAGCATATAGATGGGTCATATTTCCTCATCCAATCTCCCAGTCTGAATCTTTGATAGGTGAGTTTAATCCGTTGACATTCAGTGTTATTACTTTCAAGGGATTATTTATGTTAGCCATATTTTGATTGGTCTTATGTTTGTCATATTTTTTTTCCCTTCTCTTTTTGTCTTTTTTGTTCCTGTTACACTCTCCTCCAACTCTGCCTGTCCTGTTTTTTCCTTTCTTCCTGCAGGACTCCCTTTAGAATTTCTTGAAGGGGAGGTTTCTTGTTGGCATACTCTTTCAGTTTCTGTTTATCTGTGAATATTTTGAACTCTCCATCATTTTTGAATGCTAGTTTAGCTGGATAGAGTATTCTTTGTTGGAAATTTTTTTCTTTTTGTACCTTGACTATATCCTACCACTGCCTTCTTGCTTCCATGGTTTCAGATGAGAAATCAGCACTTAATCTTATGGAGCTTCCCTTGTATGTGATGGTTTTCTTTTCTCTTGCTGCTTTTAGAATTTTCTCTTTCTTGAGCATTGGATAATTTGACAAGTATATGTCTTGGGGTGGGCCTGTTGGGGTTTATGACCAGTGGGGTGTGCTGTGCTTCTTGGATTTGTACATCTGTTTCTTTCAGTATATTTGGGAAGTTTTCAGCCATTATTTCCTGCAACACTCCTTCTGACCCCTTTCCCTTCTCTTCTCCTACAGGTCTGCCTATAATTCGTATATTTGAGCATTTTGCATTGTCATTCAGGTCCCTAAGTCCTAGCTGGATTTTTTCATTCCTTTTATCGATCAAGTTACTCTCTTTTTAATTTCCGATGTACTGTCTTCCACTTCACTAATTCTCTCCTCTGCCTCTTCTAGTCTGCTGATATTTGCTGCAAGTATATTTTTGATTTCTTGAACTGTGGTGTTCATTCCCATCTTATCTGTTATCTTTTTGCATATGTCTGCAATTTCCCCTCCAAGTGTTGTCTTCATGTTGTTAACCTCTTCCCTTCATTAATTTTTTCGGTGATAAATGTTCTGAGATCTTTAATTACTTGTGTGAAGTTCTGCTCCCCTTCCTGGTTTTTAGTTCGCTCATTGGATTCAGCCATGTTTTCCTGATTACTGGTTTGGTTTGTAGCTTTTTGTTGCTGTCTCGTCATCATTTTATCTTGACGGGCTTTATCAGTTCCTTAGCTTCTTTGTCTAGTCTTGGGGATTAATTAGCTGTTGTTTTTGTGTAAGTGTTATATCTTCTCTTTGTCACTTTGTTCTTCTTATTCTAATTTCTTATTGCTGGTTGAGTTCACTTTAAAGGAAAGTATTAGGGCCAGGGAAAGGCAATTGTGTAAGTAAGGAAAAAATGTAAAGTAGTACTGGTGTTAAATGTTTACAGAGCAACAATATGAGATCTCGGAGGATGGATATTAGATTCATGTTAGTTGTGTACAGTTATAGCAGTAGGTAGAGTACCTATAATGAGGTAGTCGACTGAATATGGGAGGAATATGGTATGAATTAAAAAGCTAGTGTTTTCATGAGAGAGGGAAAGAGAAAAGAAAGGCAATAGTTTCAAGAGTGGATAAAAGAAAACAAAACAAAAGTATTAGAAATTAAGAATTAGACACTTTGGGGATCAAAGAAAGGAAGGTGGAATATAGGAGAGAATAGATGATGGGTGATATCAAGATGTAGGGGAAAGGGGAAAGTGTAGGTAGCCAAAATCCATTCACACAGAAATGAGGCAGCAGAAGATGAGGAAACCCAGCAAATGTGAGGTGTTCCCTGCAGCACCTATTGTATAATTAAGATAAAATAAAATAAGAAAATGAGGGACGAGAGAGAGAGAGAAAAAAAAAGGAGAAGAAAGGAAGAAAGGAAAAGGGGGTGGGTAAAGGGAGGGGAACAAGTAGGGAAAAGAAGAAAAAGATATAGAACAAGCACAACAACAACAAAAAAAAAACCCTAAAAAACAAAAAAAAAGACTTTGAGGGATGTGATGGGAGAAAAGACTAGGAGATAATGCAATGTTAGCAATCAGGAAGTTAAAAAAAATAAACATAAAATAAAAATAACAGAACAAAACAAAAAAAAGAAAAAACACAAATATTGAGGGCTAGGACATTCAAGGACCTCAGATGGACCTCAGGACGTGATGGATTCAGGGATCGAAAGTCTGAGATATTGAAGACTCAATAGGTGTGAGTCTCTGGGGTGTGGGCCACCAGGTGTTAGGGGACTCAGACCTGGCAACCTCAAATCTTGTTAACAGGCAGCCTGGGAGCACCACAGTGCAATACAGCCTTCAGGGATCCCTGCAGCTGGGTGCCAGCCCTATGGGAGAGGTCACATCTGCAAACTATCCTATGTGTCTGAACCCCACAATTCACTCACTCACTGGGGTCTATTCTGTGGATGTATAACCAATTCGACTTCAGGACACCTCCCACCCTGTAAGCCCCCAGAACAGCCACCTGGGGGGCCCTCTACACTGCAGCCAATTTAATGACGCAGATCAGTAGCCAGGCGCGGGGGTGGGGCTCCAGCCAGAAACGCTGATAAGAGTCCAAAACTGAAATTCCCCTGCTTCACAAAATATTCCCCTAATTGGCTTCCAGACATCTCCCACCTTGCCAGACCCTGAAACAGCCTCCTGGTCACATCTCTTTATTGCTAGCAATTTAAGTCTGCTGCAGATTGGCAGCCGGCCTTGGGGAGGTGGGGCTGTAGGCGGAAGCAGTATTATTTGTGTCCACAATCAAAAATTATCCGATTCACAATAAAACTCCCGTTGGTCTCCCCAAATCGGTCTGCAAAGGCCTCCTGTCCTGTTAGCCCCCCAATAGCCCACTCAGGCCTTATGAATTCCCCAGTACTGTAGAGCCTCCAGAAATCGCCGCGGCTGGTGCCATGGCTCCACCCACCCCAGAAGGGAGCGTCCCATGCGCAGCTCCCACCTCCGTGTATTAGAGTCTCAATTATATCTTATACACTAATTTTCTCTCTACCTTCCCACCAAATCGATGTCCAGACACCTGCCCTGCAAAAATCACTAAACAGCTTGGTCCCAAAGAACTTCCAATGCTGCCCAGCCACTTCTTTGCAGGAGAGATTATCAGGTGCACTCAGTCACCATCTTGCCCTGCCCTCTCCTCCTTTTGTTCTTTAGACATAGTTTCCTTTAGTTCTTAGGACATATTTAAAATAGCTGATTGAAGTTTTTGTGGTAAGTCCAACATTGGGTATTCCTCAGGGACAGTTTCTATTGACTGTTTTTTCCCCTTTGTCTATGGTTAGCCTGTAGATTGCCCCTTACTTGTATCTACTAGTTGAGTCAGTCACACTGTAATCATTTTTGACAAAGAAGAATCTCCAGCTTGCAAGAATATACTACACATAAAGGAAGAATTGTTAAAAGATTGTTTATCTAGTATGAGATCTTGAAGAAATTGAAGGAGGATTACTACTTGGTGTGGTTGGGAGGAAAGACTAAGTAAGCTATTTTATTTTATTTTCAGGCTTAGAATTACAGGAATTTGAATGAGAGATGAGATTAAATAGATTTCTCCACAAAAAAGTAGTATTGAGAGAAATCATTTAATATTGGTGGGATAAAATATATGTTTCTGGATTGTATTTCATTTTCTGTTTAAATGTGAGGGGGATAAGTAGTAGAATAGATTGGAAAATTCTTTCTTTAAGATGACTCATAACCTTATCATTTAGATCTTTTTCCTGTATATACTGCTAACTTGGTTAAGCCCAAAGAGAAAACATGAACTTTATAATTCAATGTTTACTAAATTGATCATTTTTAACTTTTTTTGCCATATTTATTGTATAATTTTATCTATCAGTCTATCCACCAATGTATTTTCTGAACACTTGAGTGTAGGTTGTATACATCATTTTCCTTGAACACTTAATAATGCCATGGATTCTTTCTAAGAACAAGGGTGATCAGTTATGTAACCACCTTAAGTGCAGTTGTCATGTTCAATAATTTTAGCATTGATATAAGACTTACAGTCTACATTCTAATTTTTTCATATATCCCAATAATGTCCCTTTGAGTCCTTTTTTCTCCCTTGTAAGATTTTATCCAAGATCATGTATTGCATTTTATTGTCATTATATCTTTAGTTGCTTTCTTTTTTTAAATTGTGGTAATTTATATACAACCTAAATTTTTCTATCTTACTACTCCAAAGCATACTATTCAATGGGATAAATCACACTCATAATATTGCAGTACTGTTCACCATCTTTTAACCACATTCATATATATAACTCAGTGCTGCTAATTACATTCAAAATGTTGTTTAACCATCACCACTATACATTAAAAAATATTTCCATCATCCCGAACAGAAACTCTGTACCAATTAAGAATTAGCTACCATTCCCTACTCAACCCTGACCCTGGTGACCTTACTCTATGAAATTGCTTATTTTAAATATTTCATATCAGTGAGATCATCATACAATATTTGTCCTTTTTTCTCTGGCTTATTTCTCTCAGTATGTTTCCAGGGTTCATATGTTGTTGCATGTGTCAGACTTTATTCCTATTTATAGCTGAATAACATTCCATTTTAATTTATCCATTCATCAGTTAATGGCACTTGGGTTGCTCCCAACCTTTGGCTACTGTGAATAATGAGGCTATGGACATAAATGAGCAGTGTTAAGTATGGTATAAGTTAAGTATGGACAACATTCCAAGAAACTGCCAGCTGTCTTCCACAACAAATGCACCATTTTATATTCCCACCAACAATGAATAAGTCTTTCTAATCCTCCACATTCTCTCCAACACTTGTAATTTTCTTTTTAAAAAAATTATTAGCCATTCTAGTGAAATAGTATCTCATTATGGTTTTGATTTGTGTTTATCTAAAGCTAATGATGCTGAGTATCTTTTTAAAAAATCAGTTTTATTAATACAAATGAATAAAGCATAAATCCATCCAAAGTTTACATCAGTGGTATTTGGTGTAATCACAAATTTGTGTAATCACTTCATTCTTAGAGCACTTACTTTATAGCAACAAAAATAATAAAAAACAAACAACCAAAACTCATCACCTTTCAGTGCTAGTCTTTTTCCTTCTCTCTAGTATATTTGTATTTACATTTTGTAAAAACGGTCTTGTATATGCAATAGCACATGTTTAGTTTTACGAAAGGTTTTACTATCTTATACAATCCCATGTTACAGTTTTTTTACTTTACTTTTAGTAATATACATGACCTTAGACTTTCATTTTCAACCACTGTCATACCTATACAATACCTCTGCTTGTTACAAACACCATGATATGCTTTCACCATTTCTATTCATTTCCAAAGATTTAAAAGCAACCTTTTTATCAATTCTGCACAGATTAGCCTTCAGCTTTCCATTCTCTACCCTACTTTTATTTTCTGGTGACCTATATCTAATTATTAAGACCATGAGTTTATATTTAGTTTGTAATAGTGCAATTATACAGTGTCCTTTTATGTCTGACTTGCTTTGCTCAACATAATGTCCTCCAGGTTCATCCATGTTGTCATATGTTTCATGACTTCATTTCTTCTTACCACTGCATTATATTCCATTGTATGTATATATCACAATCTGTCCATTCATCACTTGGTGGACACCTGGGCTGTTTACAACTTTTGGCAATCATGAATAACACCGCTATGAATATCAGTGTGCAGATGTCTGTTCTTATCTCTGCTCTCAGTTCTTCTGGATATATCCCTAGTAATCGTATTGTTGGTCACATCGCTAGTCTATATTAAGTTCCTTAGGAACCACCACAAAGTCCTTCATGGTGGCTATACCATTCTACATTCCCACCAACAGTGAATAAACATGTCTGTCTCTGCACATCTTCAACATTTACAAATTTCCAATTTTTAGTAGCAACCAGTTTAATAAGTGTGAAATGATATCTCATTGTGGTTTTGAGTTACATTTCCCTAATTGCCAGTAATGTTGAGCATTTTATCATGTGCTTCTTTGACATTTGCATTTCCTCTTTAAAATTTTTTTAAGGATTCTTAGATTAAAAAATGATACATAAAAAATGTAGGGGATTCCCATAGGCCCCATTCCCTACTTCTTCAAACCTTTCCCACATTAACAACATCCCTGATTTGTTAAAATTGATAAAAATGTATTGAAGCATTGCCACTAAGTGTGGGTTATAGATTACATTATAAACTCTTCCCTGAACAATTTTATCAGTTATGACAAGGTATATAATGGCCTGTATCTGTCATTGCAGCATCATTTATGACAGTTCCAGTGTTCCAAATATGCCCCCATATTACATCTATTTTTCCCTTCTCCCTCCCCTCAGAACCTCTGGTGGCCAGTGCCTCCACATTAATGATAAAAGTTCTTCCAATGCCTGAATAACTATAAGTCTATAGTAGATGGGAAGCAGACTTGGCCCAATGGATAAGGCATCTGCCTACCACATGGGAGGTCCGCAGTTCAAACCCTGGGCCTCCTTGAGCCATGCAGAGCTGGCTCATGCGCAGTGCTGATGCATGCAAGGAATGCTATGCCATGCAGGGTGCCTCCTGCATAGGGGAGCCCCACGTGCAAGGAGTGTGCCCCCTAAGGAGAGCTTTCCAGCACAAACGAAAGTTCAGCCTACCCAGGAATGGCACCGCACACACAGAGAGCTGACACAGCAAGATGACGCAACAAAAAGAAAACAAGATTCCTGTGCCACTGACAAGAGAAGTGGACAAAGAACACACAGCAAAATGGACACAGAGAACAGACAACTAGGGAGCAGGAAGGGGAGAGAAATAAATAAAAATAAATCTTTAAAAAAAGTCTATAGTAGAATAAACAATAAGTCTACTCTAGTCCATCATTCTTTCCTCAGTCCTGAGGATTCTGGGATGGTGAAGCCTCTATTTGGGAGGGGACTTAGATCCCATGGGCAGTTAGAGCTATCTTTCTTGCAGTTGCAGAATCTGTTCTTCGGAATGGGCATTTCCACCATCATCTCCTTGTTCATGTCCTGTGTGTGTCCAATGAAGTAGAGAGCAGGTGTTGCAACTGTGCTGAGGTTCAGACCTTAACTAGCACATGACAGATGAAAAATCTAAGTCTCTGGGACAATTATCAAGTATAATGCTAATTATAGGTTAAAATAAAAGGGGCAGAAGAGCCATGTGTAAGGAACCTATAAATAAGTCTAACTCTGTTACAGGGGGAACCATAAATTTCAAAGTAAGACCTACCGATAGGGTGCTGAATTCCTGATTTGCCTGCCCTGCTTATAGTTTCTGGATATCTCTAGAACCCTCAGGAGCCCCACTATTTGAGGTACTGTTTCCTGCAGCAGTCAATGAGATCCTGCTGAGACTTGTATAAATGTAACCTCTTGAATGACCTCCTAATTCACTTAGAAGTCTCTTAAGCATAAAAACTCATTTTATTTACCATTTCCCCCTTTTGGTCAAGGTCTTTTTCCAGTTGCATTTCTAGGTGGTGCTTCCAGTTGCATTTCTAGTTGGTACAGGGAGGTTCATACCTGGGAGTTGTCCCATGCCAGGGGGAAGGTAAGGCATTTATATATTGAGTTTGGCTTAGAGATAGACCACATTTGAGCAACAAGGAGGTTCTCAGGAGGTAACTCTTAGACAACCTATAATAATTAAGTTTCAATTTCACAAGGAAAGTTTCTCAAATACAGTCATCAATATCAAGGGCCCATCAATGGTCTATCCTCCTTCAGTAGTCACTGTCCCTGTTCTTGGGGGATTCTTGCTGTCCCATTAGAGAATGTGGAAGAATTCCCAAGGATGGGTGATATTCTTTTGGTTTATGGGTGATATTCTTTTGGTTATTGTGTGGATCTCCACCATCACAATGCACCATGAACACTTGAGCACATTCATATGCCTTATAGGTGTGCCCCAGGTGAACCTCCTCCCATGCATTCCCCATCACCAATGGTCCTTTTCTACCACAGTTGTTACCCTTCTGTGATCTAAAACTCCTTCACAAATGAAACAAAAAAAATAACCGAATAAAATAAAAAAAAAATGAAATCATGATACTTTTAAAAATGACAAAATACAAAAAATTAAAAAGGATTTGTAATAAAAAATAAAAACATAAAAATGTTTGTATTATGTCTTTCATCTCTGTAAGATCTGTTGTCTAGTATTATATGTATGACATTTTCTTTCATTTATTCCCACAGTGTCTTTTTTCAAATTTCATCTTCTAAGTTTTAGGTTACAGAAAAGTCATTTACAGAATATAGGGGATTCTCATATACCCAACATCATCCCTCTTTACCCCTTTCTCTATTAATAACATTTTACATGTGGGTGGTACATTTTTTACAGTTGATGTAGAAATATTGAAGCATTGGTACTAACCTTGTCCAATGATTTACACTATGGTTTACATTTGGACCATACACTTTATGTAGAACATTTCCAAACCCAAAATGCCCCATGTTCTATCTATTCTATTCTTCCCTCCCCTTGCCCACAGGACCCATGGCAAATACCAAGCTTCAGTCCTTGAAGAACAAGATTCATAGTAACTTGCAACAACATTGAGGTTTTGACACACTGGCCTGTCCTCCCCTATTTTTTTTTTTTAAGATTTATTTATTTATTTCTCTCCCTTCCCCCCCACCCTGGTTGTCTGTTCTCTGTGTCTATTTGCTGCATCTTCTTTGTCTGCTTCTGTTGTTGTCAACGGCACAGGAATCTGTGTTTCTCTTTGTTGCGTCATCTTGTTGTGTCAGCTCTCCATGTGTGCGGCACCATTCCTGGGCAGGCTGCACTTTGTTTCGCACTCGACGGCTCTCCTTAAGGGGTGCACTCCTTGCGTGTGGGGCTCCCCTACACAGGGGACACCCCTGCGTGGCATGGCACTCCTTGCGTGCATCAGCTCGGTGCATGGGCCAGCTCCACACGGGTCAAGGAGACCCGGGGTTTGAACCCTGACCTCCCATGTGGTAGACAGATGCCCTAACCACTGGGCCAAGTCTGCCACCCTGTCCTCCTCTATTAAGCACTGCCTATGCACTCAAGAGACTGTACCCCTCTATTTGAGAACATAGTCGCATTCCCCAAGATAGGAGTCCAACACCTTTCCATTTACTGTGTGGATTTCCATACACTGATACAATGCACTATGACTGAAAGAACAACCACATACTCCCTGGAAGCCTACCACAGGTGTATCCTGTCTTGCCTGCCCTCACATACAACATCCTAAACCAGTAACCCTTAACTACCATATTTACAATGAAACTGTCCCAACATTGTTGTTTCATCCACATACCTGCAAATCCCGAGTTCATCTGCTCCCTGTCCTGATCCTCCCCCAGTTCCATGAACAGCGCAACCTACCTGAACCTACCCCCTCACAGACAAGCACAGTCCAACCCAATAGAATCACTGTGCCACCATCAAACCCATCCATTCCACAACTACACTTTTTCACCTTTTAGATTTTGCCCATATGGGTGTTGGCACACAACCATCTACTCCCTTTCTGTGTCCTGTAAACCTATCTTCCAGACTCTAGCTCTGTGAGTCTGCTCAATTTACTTAATTCATTTTAGTGAAGTCATGTAATATTTGTCCTTCACTGCCTGGCTTGTTCACTCAACATATGGTCTTCAAAGTTCATCAGATTATTCCATGTGTTAATACTGCATTGCTTCTTAGAGCTGAGTAACAATATTTCATTGTATGTATATACCAGAGCTAGCTTATCCATTCATCTGTTGATGGACATTTTTGTTGCTTCCAACTTTTGGCAATACTGAATAATGCCACTATGAACATTGCTGTGCATATATCTGTTCATGTCCCTGCTTTCAATTTTTCTGGGCGTGTACCGCAGCAATGGTATTGCTGAATCATATGGCAGTTCTTTAGTTAGCATCCTGAGAAACTGCCAGACTGTTCTCAATAATGGTTGCACCATTCTGCTTTCCCTTCAGCAGTGGATATGTTCTCATTCCTCCACATCCTCTTCAACACTTATAGTTCTCTGCTTTTTTAATAGCCACCAGTCTAATGGTATCAGATGATATCTCTTTGTTGTTTTGATTTGCATTTCTCTAATAGCTAGTGATGTTGAGCATCTTTTCATGTGCTTTTTAGCCATTTGTACTTCTTTGGAAAAGTGTCTGTTGAAATCATTTTTTAAGTGGGATTATTGTCTTTTTTTTTTTTTTCGAGGTTTAAGATTTCTTTATATATGCTGCATATTAGTACCCTATCAGATATATAACTACCAAATATTTTCTCCTATTGAGTAGACTGCCTTTTCACTTTATTGACAAACTCCTTTGAAGTGCAGAAGTTTTTAATTTTGAGGAGGTTCCATTTATCTATTTTTTCTTCCATTGCTTATGCTTTGGGTGTAAAGTTAGTGATACCATTTCCTATGACAAGATCCTGTAGATGGTTCCCTACATTATCTTCCAAGATCTTTATGGCCTTGGCTGTTATATTTAGATCTTTGATCCATCTAGAGTTAATTTTTGTATAAGATGTGAGATGGTGTTCCTCTCTCAATCTTGGATATGAATATCCACTTCTCCAAGCACCATTTGTTGAAGAGGCCATTCTTGTCCAGTTGAATGGGCTTGTTGGCCTCGTCAAATATCAGTTGACTGTATATGTGAGGATTTGTATCAGAACTCTCATCTAGGTTCCATTGGTCAGTATGTCTATCTTTGTACCAATACCATGTATTCTTGACCAACTGTAGCTTTTTAGTATATTTTAAAGTAAGATGGTGTGTTTCCTCCAATTTCATTTTTCTTTTTCAATATGTCTTTGGCTATTTGTGACCCCTTGCCCTTCCAAATAAATTCCATATTAAGCTATTCCAATTTATTTAATTTTTATTGGGATTTTGTTAAATATTTAAATCATTTTGCATACAATAGATATCTTAATGATGTTTCATCTTCCTATTGATGAACGTGGAATATTCTTCCATTTATTTATATATTCTTTCATTTCCTTTAACTGTGTTGTGTAGTTTTCTGTGTACAAGTCCTTTACATCTTTAAATTTATTCCTAGGTATTTGATTCTTTTAGTTTATTGTAAATGGTATTTTTTTCTTGATTTCCTCCTCAGATTGCTCATTATTGATGTACAGAAATGCTACATTTTGCACATTAACCTTAAAACCTGTCCATTTACTGCACTCCTGTATAAGTTCTAGAAGCTGGGTTGTAGATTTCTCAAGGCTTTTGAGGTATAGGATCATGTCATCTGCAAATAGTTAAATTTTTACTTCTTTTCACACTTGGATACATTTTATATCTTTTCCTTGCCTATGTGCTCAAGCAAGTACTTTTAGCCAGTGGGCATCCTTTTCTTGTTCCAGAACTTAGAGGGAAAGCTTTTAGCATTAAACCATGAATATAATGTTAGCTGTGGGTTTTTCATGTATACCCTTTATCATGTTGAAGAAGTTTCCTTCTATTCCTTTATTTAGAAGTGTTTTTTATCAGTAAAGCATGCTGTATTGTGTCAAAAAATTTTCTGCATCTATAGAGATGATCATGTATTTTTTTCTTTCAACCTGTTTGTATTGTGTATTACATTGATTTTCTTATGTTGAGCCATCCTTGCATACCAGGGATGAGACCCACTTGGTCATGGTATATAATTCATTTGATGTGTTGATGAATACAACTCGCAAGTATTTTGTTGAGGATTTTAGCATATAGGTTCACTAGAGAAATTGGTCTAGTTTTCCTTTCTCATGGTGACATTGTTTGGCTTTAGTACTAGAGTGATGTTGGCATCATAGAATGAGTTAGGCAATGTTCCTTTCGTTTCTATTTTTTAAAAGAGTTTAAGCAGGACTGGTGATAGTTCTTTCCAGAATGCTTGGTAGAATTCACCTGTAAAGCCATTTGATCCTGGGCTCTCTTTGTTGGGAGGTTTTTAATGATTTTAGTAATTCAATTTCATTCCTTATTTTTGGTCTGTTTAGTTCATCAGTTTTTCTTTCATCATTGCAGGCTGTTTGTGTGTTTCTAGGAATTTGTCCATTTCTTCCAAATCATCCATATTGTCAACATACTCTATTTCTGTGGGATCAGTGATGATATCCCCTCCACTATAACTGTAAGGGCATCTGTTTCTGCATTTATTTATTTTTTGATGTATGCCTCAAAAAATAAATAAATGCAGTGCATAAATGTTTATGATTGTTCTTCTTCATAGATTACCTCTTTTATTAATATACAGTGGCCTTCTTTGTCTCTTACAGTAGTTTTGCATTTAAAGCCTATTTTGCCTGATATCACTCTAGCTACTTATAGCAGTTTGATATTATTGATGAATTCTAAAAATAAATATTGGATTATGTTTGTAAACTGATCTTTTCCTCTGAGCATATTAGATTATATTGGATTCAGAGGCTTACTTGATTAAGAAATCAGATAAACCTCTTGTGTCAGTAGGGTGTTGAGTCCCCACCCCTTGGTGGGTGGGAACTCACAGATAAAAAGACATGGCAAAGGATAGAGTTAGGGGTTCTTAACGTTGGAGTTTTGATGTTGGAGTTTCATGCTGAAGCTGGAGCCCTGGGAGAGGAGGAGCCCTAAGCCCAGAGAGAAGAAGACCTGGGAAGAGAGGAACCCAGGAAGCCTGAACCCTGGCAGCCATTGGCAGCCATATTGCTTCAATATGTGGGAAGAGGCTTTGGTAAGGGAAGTATTATGGCCTGCTATCTCTAAGTTCCTACCCCAAATAAGTACCCTTTATAGAAACCAACTGATTTCTGATATTTTGCATCAGTACCCCTTTGGCTAATACACTACTCCTGCCTTTTTTGGTTATTGTTTACATGTAAAATTATTTTGCTACCATTCACTTTCAGCCTTCTTGCATCCCTGGGCCTCAGGGTAGTTTCTTGTGGACAGCCTATAGATGGGTCATATTTCTTTATCCATTCTGCCAATCTGTCTTTTGATTGGAGAGTTTAATGAATTAACATTCAGTAGTTTTACTGTCAAGGAATTACTTGCATTACCCATATTTTCTTTAGGTTTATATATGCTATATCTTTTTATTTTTATTTTTTTCTTTTTAGTTACTCATACACTTTCCTCCAACTCTCTCTCTCCTGTTTTTTTTTCCCTTTCAACCTGCAGAACTCCCTTAGTATGTCTTGAAGAGCAGGTTTCTTAATGATACACTCTATTAATTTCTGCTTATCTGTAAATATTTTAAACTCTCCCTCATTTTTGAATGCCAGCTTTGCTGGATAGAGAATTCTTAGTTGGAAGGTTTTTCTTTTAGCACCTTAACTATGCCATACCACTGCCTTCTTGTCTCCATGGTTTCAAATGAAAAATCAGCACTTAATCTTATTGAGCTTCCCTTGGTCATAATGGATCTCCTTTCTCTTGCAGCTTTCACTATTCTCTATCTTGAGTATTGAATTGACAAGTATGTGTCTTGGGGTAGACCTGTTAGGATTTATACTGTTTGGGGTGCTCTGCTCTTCCTGGATATGTATGTATGTACATGTCCCTCAATAGGGGTGGGAACTTTTCAGACATTATTTCCCCCAACACTATTTCTGCCTTCTTTCCCTTCTGTTCTCCCTCTGGGATGCCTTTAATTCATATGCCTATGCATTTTTTATTGTCATTCATGTCCCTATGTCATTGCTGAATTTCTTCTATCTTTTTTTCTATCTGTTCTACTCTCTGATTTCAAATGTAGTGTCTTCCATGTCACTGATTCTTTCATCTATATGTTCAAATCTGTTGGTATGTGCTTCCAGTGTTGATTTCTTGCATTGTGTCATTCATCACCATCATATCTGTTAATGTTCAATGTATGTTTACAATTTCTTTGGTATGTTCTCCCAATATCTTCTTAATATCCTTAATCTCTTCTTTCACTTCATTAAGTTGATTCATGATATTTGTGTGGACATCTCTGATTAGTTGTTCTATGTTCTGCCTCTCCTGTTTTTTAGTGTGTTCATTAGCCTGGGCCTTGTCTTCATGTTTCTTTGTATGGGTTGTAATTTTTTCTTCATGTGTAGACATCTGCTTATCTTGATGGGTTTATTCTATTGGTTAGATTATCTTTCTACCCTAGGATTTTATTTTGTTGTTTTCATGTGCGTGCTAAGATTTCACTTTGACACTTTTTTCCTCTTATTCTAGTCCATCACTGTTGTCTGTGTTTCCTTGAAATAAAAATTAGGACCAGAAAGAAGAAAAGAGATTAGAAGAGAAAAGGAATAATAGTAATAATAATAAAAAAAAGAAGTGAGAGAGGAACCATATGATACCTGGTAAAATTACACAAGTTAAAAATCATAAGAAGTAGAGCAGAATGGGAATAAAAAAGTGGAAGAGACCAAACAAGAAGAGGTAGAATGAAAAAACTACAACAGAAAACAGAAGATAGAAAAATGAAGTAAAGAAAAGAACATAGAAAAATTGGTAAAATAAAAAAATGGGAAACAAAAAAAGGCAAAACACAAGAAACAAAAAGAAAACAGCAGGAACTAAAAAACAAACAAGTACACAACCCCTTCCCTCTTAGACCCCTAAGGAGCTTCTCAGGTTGCTGGTGTTCATCAATCACCCTCCAGCTTTCCCTCTGTAGCTGATGTTCCCGGTTCTTGTCAATAAAATATGGGAAAAAGGGAGCTTTATGGTTATAGATATTATAGTTAGGTCTTTCATCCATTTTGAGTTAATTTTTTTATAAGGTGTGAGATAGGAGTTTCTTTTCTTTTGGCTATGGATATCCAGTTCTCCCAGCACCATTTGTTGAATAGACCATCTCCCCTAGCAAGTGGGTTTGACAGTGTTATCAAAAGTCATTCGACCATAGATGTGAGGATCTGTTTCTAAACCATCAATTCCATTCCATTGGCCTATTTGTTTAGCCTTATGCCAGTACCATGCTGTTTTTACACATTATAGCTAGGTAATATGATTTAAAGTCCAGAAGTGAGAGCCCTCCAACTTTGCTCTTCCTTTTTTTTTCAATGTTTACTTCTCCCACCTCGTTTGTGCTTGCTGTCTGCTTTCTGTGTTTGTTCATTGTGTGCTTTCTGTGTCTTCTCTTCTTTTAGGAGGCACTGGGAACCAAACCTGTGACTTCTCATGTGGAAGGGAGTTGCCCAATCACTTGACCTATATCTGCTCCCTGCTTGTGTCTCTCATTGTGTCTCTTTGTTTTGTCATCACATTTCATCAGCTCACCGTGAAAACCAATTACATCAACTTGCCGTCTTGCTCATCTCCTTTGGGAGGCCCTGGGAATCAAACCCAGGACCTCCCATGTAGTAGGCAGGCACCCAGCTTCTTTAGTCACATCCACTCCCTGCTCTTCCTTTTAAAGATGTTTCTGTTTGGGGCCCCTTGCTATTACAAATAAATTTGATAATTGTGCTTTCTATTTCTTTAAAAAATGGCAGTGGAATTTTTTGAAGGATTGTATTGAATCTGTATATCAATTTGAGTAGAATTGATATCTTAATTACATTTAGTTTTCCAATCCATAAGCATGGAATTCTTCCATTTCTTTAGGTCTTTTAAAATTTCTTTTAACAATGCATTGTAGTTTTCTGAATACAAGTGCTTTATATCCTTGGTAAAGTTTTTTCTTAAATACTTGGTATTAGTTGTTATAGTAAATGCAAAATTTTTCTTGACTTCCTCCTCAGATTGTGCATTGCTATTAATATAGAAACATTATTGATTTTTGCATATAAATCTTATACCTACCACTCTGCTGAAAGGGTTTATTAGCTATAGCTGCTTTGTCAGAGATTTTTTTGGACTTTCTAGGTATAGGATATAATTTGCAAATAGTGAAAGTTTTACTTTTCTGATTTGTATATCATTTATTTATTTTTATTGCCCAGTTGTTCTAGCCAGAACCTCTAGCACTATATTGAACAACAGTGGTGACAGTGGGCATCCTTGTCTTGTTCTGATCTTAAGGGGAAATATTTTAGTCTTTCTTTCACCATTGAATACAATGTTAGCTGTGTACTTTTCATACATGCACTTTATCATGTTGAGAAAATTTCCTTCAATTTCTATCTTTTGTAGTATTTTTAATCAAGAAAGGATTCTGTAGTTTGTCAAATGACTTTTCTGCATCAATCAAGAGGACCATGTGGCTTTTTCCTTTGATTTATTAATGTGATATATTACACTGCTTGATTTTCTTATATTGAACTACCCTTGCATGCCTGGTATAAAACCCACTTGTTCTTGTGGAATACTTCTTTTATTGTGCTGCTGGATTTGATTAACAACTATTTTATTGAGGACTTTTGCATTTTATATTCATTATGGAAATGGGTCTGTAGTTTTCTATTTTAGTAATATCTTTATATGTCTTTGGTTGTAGGGGGATGTTGGCTTCATAAAATGAGCTTGGTAGCATTCCTTCTTGCTACGTTTTTTGGAAGAATTTGAGTAGTAGTAGTAGTATTAAGTCCTTTTTGAATGCTTGGTAGAATTCACTTGTGAAACCATCTGGTCCTTGGCTTTTCATTTTTAATTGTTTGATGACTGTTTCATTCTCTTTACTGTAATTGGTTTGTTGATGTCTTCTATTCTAGTGTCAATAATGTATGTTGTTCACATGTTTCTATTAATTTTTCCATTTCATCTAAATTGTCTAGTTTTTTGGCCTACAGTTGTTCATAATACCCTCTTATGATCTCTTTTATTTCTGTGGGGTCAGTAATAATGTCCCCCATTTTATTTTTGATTTTATGTATTTACATCTTCAATCTTTTTTTTCATTGTCAATCTAGCTAAAGGTTTGTCAATTTTGATAATCTTCTTGAAGAACCAACTTTTGGTTTTGTTAATTCTCTTTATTAATTTTTGTTCTCAATTTCATTGTTCTGACTTTTGTTATTTCATTCCTTCTGTTTACTTGGGAATAGTTTGCTGTTTTTTTCTAGTTTCTCCAGCTGTGAAGTTAGGTCATTGATTTTAGCTCTTTTTTAATGTAAGCATTGAGACCTGAAAATTTACCTCTCATCAATGCCATCACTGCATCCCATATGTTCTGATATGTTGTATTTTAATTCACTTTGAGATATTAATATATCTCAGTTTCTTCTTTGACTCACTGATTATGTAAGTGTGTTGTTTAATCTCCATATATTTGTCAATTTTACCTTTTTCCCTATGTTAATTTCCACCTTTATTCCATTATCAGAGAAAGTGTTTTGTATAGTTTTAAATTATACACAAACCAATATAGACACACCCAATGTATAGTCTATCCTGGAGAAAGATCCATGAGCACGTCAGAAGAATATATATCCTTCTGCTTTTGTGTGTAATGTGTGTATAAATCTTCTAGGTTTAGTCCATTTATCATGCAATTCAAGCTTTCTCTTTTCTTTATTATATTTTTAAAAAGATACATAGATGACAGAAAATGTTACATTAAAAATATAAGGGGTTCCCATATATCCCCACTCCCCATCCCCCCAACTCCTCCCACATCAACAACCTCCTTCATCAGTGTGATATATTTATTGCATTTGATGAATGCATTTTGGAACACTGATACATAGCATGGATTACAGTTTACATTGAAGTTTTCATTCTCTCCCAGTCTATTCAGTGGGTTATGGCAGGCTATATAATGTCCTGCCTCTGTCCCTGTGGTATCATTCAGGACAACTCCCAAGTCCCCAAAATATCAAATATCACACCTCTTCTTCCCTCTCCCTCCCCTCAGCAACTCCCATTGCTAGAGTCACACTAATTTTGTACTAAAATAGCAATAAGTCCACTCTAATCTATATTTTACTTCTCCATCCTGAAGACCCTGGGATGGTGATATCCACTCCACCTCTAAATTCAGAGAGGGCTTAGATCCCACATGGTTGATGGATGGACCTGTTGCAGTTGTAGATTCTCTCGGTTCCCTGGTGTAGTGGCTGACCATCCTCACCTCCCTGTTAGCTGACCTGGGTAAGTCCAATGAACTGGAGAGTAAGTCCTGCAACTCTGCTGAGGCTCAGGGCCCAGCTGGCACATGGACAGTCCAAAGATTCAAATTTCCTGAGCATACACCAACCCCAACACTTTCCATAGGTTCTGTAAAAGTGACAGAAGAGGCATGTGTAGAAAGGTCACATCTGAGTACAACAAAGAGCACTCACACACTCCCTGGAAGCCTCCCCCAGGAGAACCCTGTTCCAAAAGGCCCCATCAAACACCTTAAACTAGTAACACTTCCTTATTGTATTTTCTAAAGAGCTTTCTCAACATTATAGTTTCAACCACATACCTGACAATCTCCCATATTCATACATGCTCTTCCAAACTCACCCCCAATTCCTTGGACCATCTGACCCATCCTCTCAAAACTAACCCCTCTCCAGCCTGCAAAGCCCAACCCAATAGCATCCCTTTGCCCCTGTCTTATCCCTTCACAGCACAACTACTTACCTCCACTTTATCATAGATTTTGCAATGTAGACATTGACTCACAACCTTCCTCTCCCCATATTTCCTGTAAGTCTTTCTTACAGTCTCTAGATCTCTGAGATAGCTTGATTTGCTTAATTCATCAGAGAGGTCATGTAGTATTTGTACTTCAGTGCCTGGCTTGCTTTACTTAACATAGTGTTCTCAAGATCCATCCATTCTATCACATGTTAGTACTGTATGCCTTGTTACAGCTGAGTAGTATTCCATTGTATGTATATACCACATTTTATTTATCCATTCATCTTTTGATGGGCATTTGGGTTGATTCCAACTTTTGGCAATAGTGAACACTGCTGCTATAAATATTGGTGTGCATATATCAGTTTGTATCCTTGTTTTCAGTTATATTGGGTATATACCTAGCAGTGGAATTGCTGGGTCATATGGCAAATCTATGGCTAGTTTTTTGAGAAACTGCCAAACTGTCCTCCAGAATGGCTGGATCCTTCTGCATTTCCACCAGCAGTGGATAAGTGTTCCCATTCCTCCACATCCTCTCTAGTCTTCTGTTTTTTTTCATAGCTGCCAATCTCATGAGAGTAAGATGGTATCTCATCATAGTTTTGATTTGCATTTCCCTGATAGCTAGAGATTCGGAGCATTTTTTCATGTGCTTTTTAGCCATTTGTATTTCTTCTCTGGAGAATTGTCTATTTAAATCTTTTTCCCATTTTTAAAAATGGGTTGTTTATCTCTTTATTTTCAAGATATAGGATTTCTTTATATATGCAGGTTATAAGTCTCTGATCCGATATATGGTTACCAAATATTTTCTCCCATTGTGTAGACTCTTTTTCACTTTCTTGACAAGCTCCTTTGAGGTGCAGAAGGCTTTAATTTTGAGGAAGTCCCATTTATCTATTTGTTCTTTTGCTGCTCATGCTTTTGGTGTGAAGTTCATGAAGCCATTTCCTATTACAATATCTTGTATATGCTTCCCTACACTGCTTTCCAAAGTCTTTATGGTCTTGGCTCTTATATTTAGGTCTTTGATCCATCTTGAGTTGATTTTTGTTTAAGGTGTGAGATGGTAATCCTCTTTCATTCTTCTACATAGTTGATATCCAGTTCTCCAGGCACCATTTGTTGAATAGGCCATTCTCTCCCAGTTGAGAGGGTTTGGTGGCTTTATCGAATATTATATGACTATAGGAGGATCTACATCAGAACTCTCCATTCGGTTCCATTGGTCTGTGTGTCTCTCCTTGTGCCAATACTATGCTGTTTTCACTACTGTAGCTTTGTAATATGTTTTGAACTCAGGTAGTGTGATTCCTCCAATTTCGTTTTTCTTTTTCAATATGTCTTTGGCTATTCAGGGCCTCTTTCCTTTCCAAATAAATTTCATAGTTAGTTTTTCTAGTTCCTTAAAGAATGCTGTGTTGATTTTTTATTGGGATTGCATTTAATGTGTAGCTCAGTTTTGGTAGGATAGGCATCTTAATAATATTGTCTTCCTATCCATGAATAGGGAACATTCTTCCATTTATTTAGGTCTTCTTTGATTTTCTTGAACAGTCTTGTGTAGTTCTCTGTGTCTAAGTTTTTTACATCTTTAGTTAAATTTATTTCTAGGTATTTGATTTTTTTATTGACTATTGTAAATGGTATTTGTTTCTTGATTTCCTCCTGAGCTTACTCATTATTGGTGTACAGAAATGCTACTAATTTTTGCGCATTGATCTTATAACCTGCAACTTTATTAAACTCATTTATGAGTGCTAGAAGCTTTGTTGTAGACCTCTCATGGTTTTCTATGTATATGATCATGTCATCTGCAAATAAAGAAATTTTGACTCCTTCCTTTCCCATTTGAATGCCTTTTATATCTGGTTCTTGCCTCAGTGCTTCAGCAAGTACTTCTAAGACAATGTTAAATAGAAGCGGTGATAGTGGGCATCCTTGTCTTGTTCCTGATCTTAGAGGGAAGGATTTTAGGACTTCACCATTGTAAATGATGTTGGCTGTGTGGGTTTTCATATATACTCTTTATCATGTTCAAAAAATTTCCTTGTATTCCAATCTTTTGCAGTGTTTTTATCAAGAAAGTGTGCTGTATTTTGTCAAATGTTTTTTCTGCATCTTTTGATATAATCATGTGATTTTTTCCTTCCTTCTGTTTATATGGTGTATTACATTGATTGGTTTTCTTATGAGAGCCATCACATACAAGGGAAGCTCAATAAGAGTGAGTGCTGATTTCTCATCTGAAATCATTGAGGCAAGAAGGCAGTTGTATGACATATTCAAGGTAACAAAAGAAAAACATTCCAGCTAAGAACACTCTATCCAGCAAAGCTGGCATTGAGAAATGACGGCGAGTTCAAAATATTTACAAATAAACAGAAACTAAGAGAGTATGCCAATAAGAAACCTGCCCTTCAAGAAATACTAAAGGGAATTCTGCAAGAGGAAAGAAAGAAAAAAAAAAAAAACAGGAGAGACAGAGCTGGAGGAGATTGTAAGAACAGCTAAATAGAAAAAGGAAAAACAAAACAAAACAAAACCCTGCAACATATGACACACAAAAATCCAAAGAAAATAGGGCTAATGTAATTCCTTGAGAGTAATAACCCTTAATGCCAGTGGATTAAAGTCACCTGTCAAGAGAGACAGATTGAAAGAATGGATAAGTAAATATAACCCATCTATATGCTATCCACAGGAAACCCATTTTAGACCCAGGGATTCAAGGAGGTTGAAAGTGAATGGCTGGCAAACAATCTTACAGGTAAACAAAAGCCAAAAAAAAAGTGCCAGAATAGCTATATTAATATCAGACAAAACACACTTTAAATTAAAAACTGTTATGAGAGATAAAGATGGACACTACATATTTGTAAAGGGGTAATCTTTCAAGAAGAAAGAACAATCATAAAGATTAATGTTCCTAACCAGGGTGTCTCCAAACACATGAGGCAAAAACTGGAAAAATTAATTTAAGTAATAGATGCCTATACAGTTATAGTGGGGGACTTTAATACACCACTGTCACCATTGGACAGAACATCTCAACAGAAAATCAATACAGAAACAAAGACGTTGAACAATAGATTAGAGGATCTGGAACTAATAGACATATACAGAAGATTACACCCAAATACAGCAGAATATACGTTATTCTAAAGTGCATATGGATCATTCTCCAATATAAAGCACATGCTAGACCACAGAGAAAACCTCTTTGAGTTCAGAAAGATTGAAATCATATAAAAAAATTTTCTCTGACCACAGTGGAATGAAGCTGGAAATCTGCAAGAGCCAGAGACCCAGATTAGGAACCAAGATATAGAATTTAAACAGCGCACTCTTAGACAAGCATTGTGTCAAGGTGGAAACCTCAAATGAAATCAGTAACTACCTTGAAAAATAATGAAAATGATAACACAACATATCAAAATTTATGGGATGCAACAAAAGCTGTACTGAGAGGGAAATTCTTAGCCATAAATTCATACATCAAAAAAGAAGAGCTAAAAAGAGACCCATGGGAGATATGGTCATGGCCAATGGGGTTAACTACCAGGTCAGATGGCCCCTTTTTGGAACTGATGTTTATGTGTGATGAATCTGGACTCAGATGGGATCTTCCTTCATAAGACTTTCATGCTAAGGTGATGGAGGTGCAGTTAATGTTGGGGTTTAAGATATATTTAGGGAATTTGAATCTCTGGACTGACAATGTGATAGCCAGGTCCTGAGCCTCAACAGACTCCAGCACCTACAATATGATTTATTGGACTTATCACACTCAGCTAAGATGGAGTTGAAGAAGGACAACCACCACACCATGGAGCCTAGAGTGATTACAACTGAAAGTGGGAGGATTGCATCCAACATCCATGTGGAATCTGAGCCTCCTCTTGACATAGAGGTGCAATGGACACAACCAATCCAATGTCCACATAGAAGAGGTGGCATTGGATTGGGAAAGTGGACATGGTGGCTGATGGGTATGGGGAAAGGCAGAAAGAGATGAGAGGTGGAGGCGTCTTTGGGACATGGAGCTGCCCTGGATGGTGCTTAGAGGCAATCACTGGACATTGTAAATCTTCACAGGGCCCACTGGATGGAATGGAGGAGAGTATGGGCCATGATGTGGACCATTGACTATGAGGTGCAGAGGTGCCCAAAGATGTACTTACCAAATCCAATGGATGTGTCATGATGATGGGAACGAGTGTTGCTGGGGGGGGGGAGAGGTGGGGTGGGGGGGTGGGGTTGAATGGGACCTCACATATATATTTTTAATGTAATATTATCACAAAATCAATAAAAAAAAAAAGAAAAAAAAAAGAAGAGCTAAAAGTGAAAATCTCACTGCACACTTGGAGGAATTAGTAAAAAACAAAACAACAAAAAACCACAACAAACTAAATCCAAAGGAAGAAGAAAGAAATAACAAAGATCAGAGCAGAACTAAATGAAAATGAACATAAGAAAACACTAGAAAAAATAAAGCAAAGGGCTGGTTCTTTGAGAAGATGTACAAAATTGGCAAACTCTTAGCTAGAGTAACAAAGAAAAAAGAGAAGGTGTAAATACACAAAATAAGAAATGGGAAAGGGATTATCGCCACTGACCCCACAGAAATAAAGACTGTTATAAGAGGATACTTTGAACAACTTTATGCCAACAAGACGGACAATTTAAAGGAAATGGACAAATTCCTAGAAATTCATAAGCAAGTACATTGACTAAAGAAAATATTGATGATCCCAACAGATCTATCACAAGTAAAGTGATAGAATCAGTCATTAAAAACCTCCAAACTAAGAAGAATCCTGGGTCAGATGCTTCACAGGTGAATTCTACCAAACATTCTGGAAAGAACTAACACTAATCTTCCTTAAACTGTTTCCAAAAATCACAGTAGAAGGAACATTGTCTAACTCGTTCTATGATGTCAACATTACCCTAATATCACAGACAAGCAAACTCACCACAAGAAAGGAAAATTACAGACCAATCTCTCTAATGATCCTAGAAGTGAAAAACCTCAACAAAATCTTGCTAATCACGTTCAACAATACATTAAATGAATTATACACCATGACCGAGTGGGTTTCATACCGGGTATGCAAAGATCAACATAAGAAAGTAAATCAATGTCATACACCACATAAACAGGTTGAGTAGGAAAAAAAATCACAAGGTCATATCTGTTGATACAGAAAAAGCATTTGACAGAATACAGGCACACTCACTTGATAAACACATTTCAAAAGATAGGAATAGAAGGAAACTTTCTGGACATGATAAAGGGTATATATGAAAAACCCACAGTTAACATCATTTACAGTGGTGAAATCCTAAAATCTTTCCCTCTAAGATCAGGAACAAAACAAGGAGTTCCACTATCACCCCTCCTATTTAACATGGTGTTTGAAGTACTTGCTTAAGCACAGAGGCAAGAACCATATATAAAAGGCGTCCAGATTGGAAGGAAAGAAGTAAATATTTCACTATTTGCAGATGACCTGATCCTATAAATAAAAAGCCCTGAGAAATCTAAAACAAAGCTTCTAGAACTTATAAATGTGTTCAGTAAAGTCTCAGGTTATAAGGTTAATGCACTAAAATTGGTAGCATTTCTGTACACCAATAATGAGCAATCTGAAGAGGAAATCAAGAAAAAGTACTATTTACAATAGTAAATTAAAAATTCAAATGCCTAGGAATAAATTTAACTAAATATTTAAAAGACTTATACATAGAAAACTCCACAACACTGTTTAAGGAAATTAAAGAAGAGTTAAATAAATGGAAAAATATTCCCTGTTCATGGATAGGAAGACTAAATATCATTAAGATGTCTATCCTACCCAAACTGATCTACACATTTAATGCAATCCCTATAAAAACCAACACAGCATTTTTAAATGAAGTAGAAAAACTTTCTATGAACTTTATTTGGAAAGGAAAGAGACCCTGAATAGCAAAGACATATTGAAAAAGAAAAAGAAAATTGGAGGAATCACACTACCTGACTTAAAAACATACTACAAAGCTACAGTGGTGAAAACAGTGTGGTATTGACCCAAGCATAGACGTACTACCCAGTGGAACTGAATTGAGATTTCTGATATAGATCCTCACATATACTGTCATCTGATGTTAAACATGGCCCCAAGTCCACTCAACTGGAAGAGAATGGCCTCTTCAACGAATGATGCTTGGAGAACTGGATATCCATATGCAAAAGAATGAAAGAGGATTACCATCTCACTCCTTATACAAAACTCAACTCAAGATGGATCAAAGATCTAAATATAAGATCCAAGACCATAAAGACCTTGAAAACAATGTAAGGAAGCACCTACAGGACTCTGTAATAGGAAATGGCTTATGAACTTCACACCCAAAGCATGAGCAGCAAAAGAACACATAGATAAATGGGACCTCCTCAAACTTAAAGCCTTTTGTACCTCAAAGGAGTTTGCCAAGAATGTGAAAAGAGAGCCTACCCAATGGAGAAAGTATTTAGTAACCATATATCTGATAGGAGATTAATATCCTGTATATATAAAGAACTCCTATATCTCAAAAGTAAAAAGACAACCCTTTCAAAAAATGGGCAAGAGATTTGAAGACAATTTTCCTAAGAAGAAATAGAAATGGCTCAAAAGCACATGAAAAATGCTTAAAATCTACTCATTAATAGAGAAATACAAATGAAAACCAAAATGAGATACCATCTTATTCCCATAAGACTGGAAGAGATCGAAAAACCAGAAGACTACAAGTGTTGGAGAGGATGTGGAGTAATGGGAACACTCATCCATGGCTGGTCGGAATGCATAAGATCTGCTTTTTTTCTATGTGTACTTTCAAATTCTCCTTTGTACTCATCCAGTGTCTACCTAATATCCTTAATCTTTAGCCATGCAATTGCATTTATTAAGGAGACTTGTTTGAATGTCTGTGATCAGTTGTCTCAACTCCTTTGTGTCATCTGGAGGCTTATCTTGTTCCTTTAACTGGGCCATATCTTTGTGTTTCTTGGTGTCTTGGCATCTGGCTTACTAGAGTATTTATTCTGGGTACAGTTTTTCTCTTTAGTTTTAAGCTTCCTGCCCTTTCTCCCTTATTAGTTGTGCAGTATGAGACAAAGATGTAGTTGGTGCTCTAAGCTATAGAGGCTTAACCTACCCTCATTGCCCCAAGGGACTGATGAAGCTTCTACCAACTTTCTCCTTTACCAGGGGTAGGGACAGAATCACAACTGTGGAATAATTCAAATGATGCAGGCCTAGACTGTAGTTGCCCTGAAAGACAGGTGAAGCTTCACACTCCTTTCTCCCCTGTCTGATAACCCTCCCCTCTCCTAATAACCTATGTTCTAGATTTTAACTCTATGCATATATTCATTGTATTTAGTTCATATTAGTGAGACCATGCAATATTTGTCCTTTGGTGTCTGGATTATTTCACTTAGAATAATGCCTTCAAGGTTCATCCATGTTATTGTATCACCCCAATTTCATTTCTTCTTATAGCACTGTAGTATTCCATTGTTTGTATATACCATATTTTGGTTATCCATTCATTGGTTGATGGACACTTGGGTTGTTTCCATCCTTTGGTAATTGTAAATAATGCAGCTATATACACCACCATGCAAATGTCTGTTTACATTGCAGTTGTTTTCAGTTCTTCTAGATATATTGCTAGTAGAATTGCTGGATCATATAACAGTTCTATAATTAGATTCCTGCATTTCAAAGAGGCTGCACCATTTTATATCCCCACTGTATCAGTCAACCAAAGGGGTGCTGATGCAAAATACCAGAAATTCGTTGGTTTTTATAAAGAGTATTTATTTGGGGTAGGAGCTTACATATACCAGGACAAAAGCATAAGTTACTTCCTTCACCAAACTCTATTTTCACATGTTGGAGCAAGATGGCTGCTGACATCTGTGAGGGTTCAGGCTTCCTGGATTCTTCTTTTCCTGGGTCTTTCTTCTCTCTGTGTTCAGGGTTCCTCTCTTCCCAGGGCTTGCTTTTTCCTGGGCACAGCATATCTCTTTTCCTGGGGCTTGCTTTTGTTTCCTCTGTGAGTTTATTTCTCAGGGGCTTAAGTCTTCAGCATGAAATTCCAACATCAAAATTCCAATAACAAGAACCCCCCAACTCTGTCTTTTGTCATGCCTTTTACCTGTGAGTCCCCACCCCTTGGTGGTGCCCTAAAGACATGGCCCAGTCAAAGCCCTAATCATAACCTAATCACACCCAGGTACAGACCAGATTACAGACAATCTGATATCTATTTTTGGAATTCATAACCATATCAAACTGCTACACCCACCAAGAATGAACAAGTATTCTTATTTCTCCACTTCCTCTCCAGAACTTATTGTTTTCTATTTTTTCAATACTGGTCATTCTATGCAATGTGAGATGATATCTCATTTTAATTTTAATTTGCATTTCCCTAATATCTAATATATTTATGATTTTTTCATCTGATTTTTGGCCATTTGTATTTACTTTTTGGAGAAATGTCTATTTCCAATATTTTGGGGTTGCTTGGTCTTTTACTGTTAAATTGTGTGTTTTCTTTATATAGAATAGAAATCAAACCCTTGCCAGATATGTGGTTTCCAAATATTTAAATTCATTTACTGTGCCTCTCATTCCTGTAAGATCTGCTATTTTTCTATGTATGTTTTCAAATTCTTATTTGTGTTACTCAGTGTCTTTTTTTTTTTTGTATTTATTAGTAAAGGCCTTTTTTCTATGTGAATAGCCTCTTTTTTGTCATTTCATTTATTTTTTATTTTTTTCTTCATTATTTTCTTTTAAATGTTACATTAAAAAATATGAGGTCCCCATATACCCCCCACCCCACCCACGCCACCCCTCCCACATCAACAAACTCTTCCATCATTCTGGCACATCCACTACACCCGGCAAATACATTCTGGAGAACCGCTGCAGCACATGGACAGTGGTCCACATTGTAGTCCACACTCTCCCCCAGTCCACCCAGTGGGCCATGATAGGATACACAATGTCCAGCATCCGTCCCTGCAGCACCACCTAGGACAACTCCAACTCCTGAAAATGCCCCCACACCATATCTCTTCTTCCCTTTCCCAACCATCAGCAGCCATTGTGGCCACCCTCTCCACATCACTACTACAATTTCTTCCCTTACAATCACAATAGTTCCCCAGTAGAACACCAGTAAGTTCACTTTAATCCATACTCTATTCCTGCATCTTGTGGACCTGGGATGGCTATGTCCAGTCCCCTTCTAGATCAAGAGGGGGTTGAGATTCCACATGGATGATGGATGCAATTCTCCTGCTTGTAGCTGTAGGCACTCTTGGCTCCCTGGTGTGATGGTTGACCCTCTTCACCTCCCTGTCAGCTGGCCAGAGTAAGTCCAAGAGACCAGAGGGTAGAAGCTGCAAGTCTTCTGAGGCCCAGGGCCTGGTTGTCACATGGACAGTTCAGAGATTCAGGTCTCTTGAGTATACACCAACTCAAATACCAACCACAGGTCTGGTAAAAGTAACAGAAGAGGCATGTGTAGAAAGGTTATATCTGAGTCCAACTCCATCACACTCAGGAACACAAACTCCAAAGTAGGGCCAACTGACATGGCCCTGAACTCCAGAGCCATCTGCCTTGACCATAGAACCTGTGGGTCACTGCAGCCCTCAGGAGAATCAGCACCTGGGTTTCCATCTACCTTGGCAGTCTCTGGTACCGTGCTGAGGCATGCATAAGCATCACCCCTGATGACCTCCTGATTCTTTTTTGGAGACTCTTAGCCATATAAACTCACTTGTCCTTTCCATTTCCCCCTTTTTATCCAAAGTCAAAAAGCAGTTTTTAACACCTCATATTACATGTAGGTTGAGATATTCTGCCGGTCTGAGTTGACCTCTTTGTTCATTGTCTTTTTGTAGTTACATCATCAGCTGGTGCTTGGTAGTAATCCCTTGGTGCCACGGAGGCTCATCCCTGGGAGTCTTGTCCCATGCTGGGGGGAAAGCAATGCATCTACATGCTGAGTTTGGCTTAGAGAGTGGCCACATTTGAGCAGCATGGAGGCTCTCTGCCTAAGCATTACAGAGAATATATAAGGATTCCCATATGCCCTGCTCCCCACACCTCCCACATTTTCCCACATTAGCAACATTTTATTAGTGTGGTACATTCGTTGCAATTGATAAACACATTTTGGAGCATTGCCACTGAGCATGAATTATAGTTTACACTGTAGTTTACACTATCTTCCACTCAATTCTGTAGGTTATGGCAAGATATATAATGGCCTATATCTGTCATTTCAATGTCATTCAGGACAATTCCCAAGTCACAAAAATGTCCCCATATTATACCTGTTTTTCCCTCTCTCTAATCTCAGAACCTCCATTGGTCACTGCCTCTACATCAGTGATATTTTTTTGATTGCTTGAATCAATAAATCTATAGTAGAATACTAGTAAGTCTACTTTAGTCCATAGTTCATTCTACAGTCCTGAGGATTCTGGGATGTTGATGTCTGCTCCACCTTTAATTGGGGGGACTTTGATCCCATATGGCTGATGGATGGAACTTTCTTGCAATTTTAAACACTCTTGGTTCATTGGTATATTGGTTATCCATCATCTCCTCCTTGTTAGCTGTCCTGGGTGAGTTAAATGAACTGGAGAGTAGATGTTGCAACTCTGTGGAGATATAGGGTCCAGCTGGCACATGGACAGGTCAAATATTTGTGCATTGGATGCACACCTACAAATTTTAGTACTAATTATAATTTCAACTAGAAGGACTAAAGAGCCATATATAGGGAAAACACAACTGAGTCCACCTCTGTCACAGTTGGGAGCATAAATTCCAAAGTAAGGTCCACTGGCAAGGGTCCAAACTGCTGAACTATCTGCCCTGCCAGTGTCTTCTTAATATCCTTATTCTCTTTAGCTATACCACTGAATTTATTAAGATTTATTTGAACATCTGTGATTAGTTGTCTCAACTCCTTTATGTCATCTGGAGGCTTATTTTGTTCTTTTAACTGGGCCATATCTTAATGTTTATTGGTATGGATTATAATTTTTTGTTGGTGTCTTGGCATATGACTTACTAGATGTATTTATTCTGAGTGCAGTTTCTCTCTTTAGTTTAGGGCTTTCTTGCCCTAACTCCCTTGTAGCTGTGTAGTAGGAGCTGAGGATGTGGTTGGTACTGTAATCTTGGAGCCTGAAGCTGCCTGTATTGCCCCAGGGACCAATGAAGTTTCTTGACTATCTCCTTTTCCAGTTTTATTGACAGACCCACAACTGTGTGTGGTAATCCAAGCTGTGCAGGCCTAGACCACCTATAGTTGCCCTGAGAGACTGTTGAACTTTCACATCCCTTCTTCCCCTCCCTGGGATGGGGATAAACCTCCATGTGTGGCCAGAAAACTAAACCATGGGGGTCAAAACTGACTGCAATTATCCAGGTAGACTGACAGTCCCAGCCCCTCCACCCCTGCCAGTTTGGGATGGACCTTCTGGAATGCCTAACAATCTAATCCATTTGGGTAGAAAGTGCCAGCAGTTTCCCTGAGAGGCTGAGGGAGTATTGTCCATTATGCCCTTTCAGGGGTGGGGATGGAACCACAGGCACCCAACAAACCAGTATGTGTGGGCCTAAAGATCTTGCAGTTGCCAAGAAAAGCTGAAGAAACATAGCTCCCATTCTTTCCTATTGGAGGATGGGGTGGAGCTAAAGTCACCCAACAATCCAGTCCATGCAGGCCAAACATGCCTACAGTTGCCCAGAGAGGTTGGGGCAGTACCAGCCCTCCTATCATAAGGTGATTGGAAGTGGAGCCATAGGCACCCAACAGTCCATTCCACGCAGGCCAAAAGCAGCTGAAGTTGCCCAGAGAAGCTTAGGTAACACTAGCCCTCTCCTAGCCTATGGGGGAGGCAGGTATGAAGCCAAAGGTGCTCAACACACCATTCTGTATGGGCTGAAAGCACCTGTAGTTGCCCAGGGAGGCTGAGAAAATATAGTTTGCCCATAATCTTTTGGGATGTGGGGATGGAGTCTGAGTCATACAACTATCCAGTATGTGCTGACTGAAAGCATCTTCAGTTGCCCAGAGAGACTGGTGCATGTCCCCCAGCTTCCTCCCTGCCATACATAGGTGGGGCTGGATCTGAGGCCAGGGCCACAATCCAATATGGATGGAAAGAAGCCAGTCCCTACTGCCACTGACTTTCCATCAGCATTGTTTCCCTTCATGCTGGGGACAGAGTTAAAACGACAGCTACTAGCCTCTTTTCGACTTGGACATGTTCAAACTTTAGCTGTTCTTAGGATTATACTTTAGTCAGCCAAATTTACTAATCAGTAGCTGAAGTCAGTGCCCAACCATCTCTTCCTTCCCTGTTTTTGGTAAGTGGAGCTTCCAGTTCCAGCTATGATATAGCTCCCAAGGTGGCTTGTACAGCCAGTGGAGGGATGGCAACAGCTTCCATGGTGTGCTCTACTCATGAATCTTCTCTGCAGGTATGCAGTGTCCTCCTTCCCTTCTCTCAAGGATGTTGCAGGATGTCCTTCTTATCTCTGGGTCCCCCAAACAGGTGCTTTAGATGGCTCTGTGTGATTACTAACTGCCCTGTAGGATGAGCTGACTCTTGGATACCCTTACTCTGCTGCCATCTCCCCTGTTCTAGTCTTCCTTTTTACCCTCTTCACAAAGTTCTTGCAGGTGCAGAAGTGTTTAGTTTTGAAGAGGTCCTATTTATTTATTTTAAAAAATTTTCTTGGTTGTGCTTTATTAGAAGTCTTGAAGGTGTCTCCCTACATTATCTTCTAGGAGTTTTATGGCCCTGGGTGTTATGTTTATGTATTTGATGTATTTTCAGTTGATTCTTGTATGGGAAGTGTGATGGGGATCCTCTTTCATTCTTTTGATTAAAAATATCCATGTCTCCCAATTCCATTTGTTGAACAGACTGTTCTGTCCCAGAAAAGTGGTCTTAGTAAGTTTATTAAAAATCATTTGACCAAAGCCAAACAAATAAACAAAAAACTCACAAGAAACAAACAAACAAACAAACAAACAAAAAGAAATAAAAATCAATTGACCATAGAGGTGCAGGCCTACTTCTGAAATCTCATTTCGTTTCCATTGATCTATGTGTCTATCTTTACACCAATTACATACTGTTATGAGCTGGTAGCTTTATAACACAGGTCAAGGTCAGGAGGCAGGAGTCCTCTGACTTCACACTTTCTCAGGATATTTTTGTCTATTTGGTACCCCTTTTCATTCCAAAGAAATGTAGTGATTGCCTTTTCTATTTTTGTAAATAGGCTGTTGGAAAAAAAAATTTTTTTAGGTACTGGAGGCCCGAGATTGAACCCAGGACCTCATATGTGGGAAGCCAGCGATCAACCACTGAGCCACATTGGCTTCCCTGAGTTTATTTTATCATTTGTTTTGCTTGTTTTGTTATTTTTGTTTTTCAGGAGGCACTGGGAACTGAACCCAGGACCTTAAATGTGAGAGGGGGGTGCTCAACTGCTTGAACTATATTTGCTCTCTGGCTGTTGGAATTTTGATTGGGATTACACTGAATTTATAAATCAGTTTGAGATCTTCATGTTTTGTCTTCTAATCCACAAATACAGAATGTCCTTCCATATTTTATGTAACATTTATATAATGTATCTTTAAAAAAATAAAAGATTAAAGACCCTCAACTGAATTTAATGCAATTAAAGGGTATAGCACCCATTGTAATAGATTGATTCAAAATACAGTGTCTTTTTATGAGTTTCATAAAATAGTCTCCAACTGCCAAATATGTTTCAACATCAGAAAATCAATCAATATAATAAACCATTTTACCATATTGTAAGGAAAAATCCCTCACCATCATCTTGACTGATGCAGAAAAGGCATTTGACAAAATCCAGCACCCTTTCTTGATAAAATAATTAGAAAGATAGCTATAGAATGGAAGTTCCTCAACATGATAAAAAACATATATGAAAATTCTGCAGCCAATGTAGTAATCAGAGGGAAGAGGGTGAAAGCTTTCCTTTTAAGATCAGGAACATGACAAGAATGCACTATGTCAGGTTTGCCTACAGCTGAGAATGACAGATCTCATCAAAAATCTGTGGCCCTCTTGTTCTGACATGTGTTAGCTGACTTTGGTGAGAAAATACCTCTTATGAGGCCCTAATTTGGAATTCTCCTGGCCTTGGGACTATACACTTTAACCCCAAATAAATCCTTTTTATAAAATCCAATCCATTTATTTTACTTTGCATCAGCAGTCCTTTGACAAACTAAAACACCACTCTTGCATACCAGAAATAAAAGACACTCGATTGGGGTGTATACTTCTTTTAATATGCTGTTGGATTTGCAAGTATTTTGTTGAGAATTTTTGCAGCTATGTCCATTAGAGATATTGGCTGTAATTTCCTTTTTTTGTAATATCTTTATCTGGCTTTGGTATTAAGGTGATGTTGGCTTTATAAAACATGAGTAATTTTCCCTAATTTTCAGTTTTTTAAAAGAGTTTAGGTGGGATTGGTATTAATTTTTCTGAAAACATTTGGTTGAATTCACCTTTGAAGTCATCTGGTCCTGGAATTTTCTTTGCTGGAAAATTTTTATTTTATTTTTAAATTTTTTTTTTAATTAAATTGTCCTTTTTTACAAAGATACATAGATCACAAAAGAAAGTTACATTAAAAAATAGAAGAGGTTCCCACATACCCCACCCCCTCCCCACCACTCCTCCCAAATCAACAACCTCTTTCATCATTGTGTCACATTCATTACATTTGGTGAATACATTTTGGAACACTGCTGAACTGCATGGATTATAGTTTACATTGTAGTTTACACTCTCTCCCAGTCCATTCAGTGGGTTATGGCAAGATATATAATGTCCAGCATCTGTACCTGCAATATCATTTAGGACAGTTCCATGTCCTGAAAATGCCCTCACATCTCATCTCTTCTCCCATCTCCCTGCCTTCAGCAACTACCATGGCCACTTTCTCCAGGTCAACACTACAGTTTCTTCCATTACTAGTCACAATAGTTCTATATTAAAATACCAGTAAGTTCACTCTAATCCATATTTTATTCCTCCATCCCATGGACCCTGAGTTGGTGATGTCCACTCCACCTCTATATCAAGAGGGGGCTTAGGTCCACATGGTTGATGGATGTGGTTTTCCTGTTTGGAATTGTAGGCACTCCTGGTTCACTGGTGTGATAACGACACACAGGTTCTACCATCATGGCAGTTGGCTCTTGAGCTCAGGGCTTTGTCAATGGGCCCTACTTGGGAATTTGTGTTCCTGAGTGTGATGGAGTTTTCTACACATGTCTCTTCTGTCACTTTTATTGAACCTGTGATTAGTGCTGGGGCTGGTGTATACCCAGGAGACTTCAATCTCTGACATTCACTGCAATTGATGAACAAATTTTTGAGCATTGCCACTAAGCATGGGTTATGATTTATGTTGTAGTTTATACTCCCACTCAGTTTTGTAGGTTATGGCAAGATATAGAACATGTCTATCATTGCAATGTTATTTGGGACAATTTCATGTCCCAAAGATGCCCCACTATTACACCTCTTTTTCCTTTGCCCTTTGCCCTGCCTTTAGCACCTCCAGTAGCCTGTCCCCACAGCTGGCATATGGCCAGTCCAAAGATTCAATTTTCTTGGATGTACACCTACCAACTCTAGCACAAACTATAGGATCAAATAGAAGGGTCAGCAGAAGCATGTGTAGAGAAGTCACAACTGAGTCCAATTCTGTCACACTCAGGACCACAAACTCCAAAGTAGGGCCCACTAACTCCAAAGTAGGGCCCACTGGCAAGACACCAGACTCTGGAGCTATCTGTCATGACTGTAGGACCTAGATGTCTGCAGATCCCTCAGCAGCCTCACTATTTGGGATAGTATCTACTTTGGCAGTCTATGAGATCCTGCTGAGACATGCATAAGCAGTTTTTTTTTCACAACTTCATTTGCTTCTGCATCTTTGTTATTTTCTTTGTTTTTTGGGGGGGCATAATCTGCCTATTAATGATTTCCAGCTTCATTCCATTATGATCAGAGATGGTGATTTATATAATTTCAATCTCCTTTAATCTATTGAGACCTGTTTTGTGACCCAGCATGTGGTCTATGCTGGAGAAAGATCCATGAGCACTTAAGGAGAATGTAAAACCTGCTAACTTTACATTCAGCATTCTGTATATGTCTAAGTTCAGGTTATCATATTATTCAAGTTCTCCTTTTCCTTGTGGATCTTCTGTCCATTTGTTATATCTATTGATGTGAGTGGCTCCAACTATTATTGTAGAGACATCTATTTCTCATTTCAATTTTGCCAGAGTTTGCCTCATATATTTTGGGGCATCTCAGTTAGGTGCATATATATTTATGACGGTTACTCCTTCCTGGTGGATTGTTCCTTTTTTCTTAACATGGCCTTCTGCCTATCTTATACACTTTTTCATTTTAATAACATTCAATGTTAGTACTCTACAGGCATTACTTAAACCATTTTATCCTTTGTCTTTCTTATGCTGTATTTGCAGAACCCCTTTTAGTATTTCCTGCAGAGCTGGATTCTTGTTTAAAAACTCTTTTAGTTTCTGCTTATCTTTGAATAATTTAAGCTCATCATCATATTTGAAAGACATTTTGCTAAATAAGTAATTCTTATCTGGCAGTTTTACTCTTTCAGTACCGTAATTATTTCATACTACTGCCTTCTTTCCTCCATGGTTTCTGAAGAGAAATCCACACAAATCTTTCTTGCCATCTCTTGTATGTGATGTTTCACTTCTTCCTTGCTGCATTTAGAATGCTCTCTTTACCTTTGGCATTTGGCTTTCTGAATATTATGTGTCTTGCAGTAGGTGTATATTGACTTATTTTAATTGGAGTATACTCTGTTTCCTGGACATGTGTATTCATGACTTTCTTGAGAGTTGGGAAATTTTTGGCCATTAATTCCTCAAATACTCTTTCTCTCTGCTTTCATTTCTCTTCTCCTTCTGGAACTCCAATATTACATATGTTAGTGAACTTCATTTTATCATTCAACTCCCTGAGCCCATGCTCACTTTTTTCAATTCTTTTCTCTCAATGCTCTTGTTTTTTAATTTCAACTGTATTATCCTCTGCTGCTTATCCTTTAATTCATGATTTCAAATCTGCCTCTATTGTATTTTTAATTTCCTTATTGTGTTCTTTACATTAAAGTGACAAAAACTGTATTCTGCAAAAGTCACTATTTTTTATATTATCTTTTTTAAAAGATACATAAATCACACAAAATATTACATTAAAAATATGAGGTTCCCATATATCCCACTCCCCACACCCCCCACCTCCTCCCACAATGACAACTTTTTCATTTGTGAGGTACGTCATTGCATTTGATGAGTACATTTTGGAGCATTGCTGCACAGCATGGATTATAATTTATGTTGTAGTTTACACTCTCTCCCAGTCCACTCAGTGGGTTATGGCAGGATAATGTCCTGCATCTCTCCCTGCAATATCATTGAGGACAATTCCAAGTCCTGAAAATGCCCCTATATCACACCTCTTTTTCCCTCTCCCTGCCTTCAGCAACTCCTGTGACCACTGTCTCCACATCAATGATACAATTTCTTCGATTGCTGGAATCACAATTCTATAGTAGAATACCAGAAAGCCATGACTGTGGGCCTGGGTGTATCATCATCCCTCAGGAGCATGACTACCTGGAGTTGTATCTACTTTGGCTGTCTGAAATCCTGCTGAGACATGCATAAGCATGACCCCTCTGATGACTTTCTGACCCATTTTGAAGTCTCAGCCAAATAAACTAATTTTTCTTTACCATTCCCTCCTTTTATTCAAGGGCTTTTTTTAAGATGCATCTCCAGGTTGTGCTTGGTAGTAATCCCTTGGCACCAGGTATGCTAATCCCCAGGAGTCATGTCCCATGCTGGCAGGCAGATAGTGCATTTACATGCTGAATTTGGCTTCGAAAGTGGCCACAACAGTTTTTATGGTTAGGAGATTTTAAGTGAGTCAGGAGGTCATTCCAGAGGTTAAATTTATACATGTCTCCAGATGAGCACACTGACTGTCACAGTACCTCAAGCAGGGTTGCTCTTGAGAGTTCTAGAGATATCTAGACAATATAGATAGGGCAGTTACCCCAAGAAGTTGGTATCTTCTTGGTGGGCCTTTCCTTAGAATATTAAACTGAGCTCCCCAATGTAACAGAGTTAGACTCATTTATAATCTTCCTACACATGACTCTTCTCCTTTTATTTGAACCTATAATTATTGCTATATCCATTAAATACATTTCCCAGAGACTTCAATCATCCAAATATTCTTATGCCAGGTGAACCCTGAATCTCAGTAAAGTTGCAACACCTCCTCTCTAGTTCATCAGACTTGCCCAGGACAACTAACAAAAGGATAATCATGGTCAATGACCATCCCAAAAAACAGAGTGTCTACAACTGCAAGCAAGACCATTCCATCCATATGCCTCATGGGATCTAAACACCCTCTAAATCAGAAGGAGAGTGGACAACACCATTCCAAAATCCTCAAGATTGAGGAATGCATAAATATAAGGAAGGAATGCAACTATGAACTAAAGCAGATTTATTATTATTCTAGTAATAAAAGAATTTATGACAGTGATATAAAGATAGTGGTCACTATATTTCTGAGGAGAGGGAGTATGAAGAATAGATGTAACAAGGGGAATTTTGGGGACATTAAAATTGTTCTGCATTACATTGCGGTGATAAAAAACAGGCTAATATACATTTTGTCAAAATTTATAAATTTGAGTGGTGCAAAGTGTAAACCATAAAGTAAACCATTGACCATAGTTAGGAGCAATACTTCAATATTTGTTCATAAATTGTAACAATGTAACACACTAATGAAAGATGTTAATGGGGGAAGTGTGAGAGGGGGAGGGTGGGGTATATAGGAATTCCCTATTTTTTCAATGTAACTTTTTATTGTCTTAGTTTGGAGTCTAGAAGTCCACTGCCAAGGTGTCAGCAAGCAAGCTATGCATCTCTGTAGCATTCTGGTGGTGGCTTGCCAGCAATGAATCTCTGCCTCCATCACATAGCAATCTGTCTCTTTTGTTCCCTCTTGTGGCTTCTATTTTCATGTCTCAATTTCCTTTGCTTATAAGGACTTTAGTCTTATAGGAAAAAGTCCTATCTTAACTCAATTTGGTCTCTCTTTTAAAAATATATATTTTATTTATTTTTAAAAGATACATAGATTACATAAAATATTACATAAAAATATAGGGGATTCCCATATGCCCCACTCCCCGCACCTTCCACTTTTCCCACATTACCAATTTTTTTCATTAGAGTTGTACATTCATTGCAATTGATGAACACATTTTGGAGCACTGCCACACAGCATGGATTATAGTTTACATTGTACTTTACACTCTCTTCCACTCCATTCTGTAGGTTATGGTGGGATATATAACGTCCTGTATCTGTATTTGCAATGTCATTCAGAACAATTCCCAAGTCCTGAAAATGCTCCCATATTACACCTCCTTTCCCCTCAATGTAACTTTTATATAGTCTAAATCTTCTTTTAAAACTTAGAAAAAAATGAGTAAAATATAGATCCTTTATTTCCTTGATTAAGTTTGTTCCTAAATATTTGATTCCTTTAGTCAGTCTAACTAAGGGTTTGTCTATTTTCTTGGGTTTTCAAAGAACCTTTAATTCTCTATTGTTTTTTGTTTGTTTGCAATTTAATTTATTTCTGCTTGGATGTTCAAGACCTGCTGTGACCCAACATATGATTTATCCTGGAAAAGGAACCATGAGCTCTTGTAAAGTGTTTATATCCTCTTATTTTGCATTGTTATGTTATATAAATGTCTGTTTAGTCTAGTTCATTTTTTATATGTTTCAACCTCTCTGTTTCCTTATTTATCTTCTGTACAGATATTCTATCCAATGCTGGGTGTAGTGTATTGAAGCCTCCAACTACTATTTATGAGATATCTATTTCTCCCTAAAGTTTTGTAGGAATGTGCCTCATATATTCTGGGGCACCTAGGTTAAGTGCCTAAATATTTATTACAGTATTTCTTCTTGGTGAATTTCTCCTTTTATTATTATATAGTGACCATCTATAACTCCTACCAGTTTTTGAAAAATATATTTTTATTTCTTTTTAAAAGATATATAGATTACACAAAATGTTACATTAAAACATATAGAAGATTCCAATATGCCCCATTCCCCATAACCTCTACTTTACCCACATGAACAACTTCTTTCATTAGTGTGGCACACTCATTGCAACTGAAGAACAGATTTTAGAGCACAGCTACACAGCATGGATTATAGTTTACATTGTAGTATATACTCTCCCCCAGTCCATTCAGTGTGTTATTGCAAGATATATAATGCCCTGCATCTGTCCCTTCAATATCATTCAGGACAACTCCAAATCCCAAAAATGCTCCCATATCACCCCTCCTTTGCCCTCTCCCTGCCTTTAGCAACTCCCATAGACACTGTCTCCACATCAATGATATAATTTCTTCCATTTCTGGAGTCACAATAATTCTGTAGTAGAATACCAGTAAGTCCACTCTAATCCATATTTTATTCCTCCATCCTGAGGACCCTGGGATGGCAATGCCCATTCCAACTCTCAACTGAGAGGAGGCTTTGATCCCACATGTTGGGTGGATGGGATTCTCATGCCTGCAGCTGTAGACTCTCTCAATTCCTTGGTGTGGTGGTTGTCCATTCTCACCTCTAGTCAGCTGACCTGGGTAAGTCCAAGAAACTGGAATGTAGGTGCTGCAACACCTCTGAGGCTCATTGCCCAGCTGGCACATGGTCACTCCTGAGATTCAAGCCTCCTGGGCATATACCATCACCAGCATCAACCACACATTAAATAAAAGGAACAGAAGAGGCATGTGTAGATAACTCATATCTGAGTCCAACTCCATCACACTCAGGAGCACAAATTCCAAAGTTGGGGCCACTGGCAAAGCACTGAACTCTCAAGCCATCTGCCATGACCATAGGACCTGGGTGTTTCTTTAGCCCTCAGAGCACCACTACCTGGGGTTGTATCTACTTGGGCTGTATAGTTATCAGCTATTCAAAAGGGCCACCAAGCCCACTCAACTGGGGGAGAATGACCTCTTCAACAAATGGTGTTTGGAGAACTGGATATCCATATGCAAAAGAATGAGAGAGGAGCACCATTTCACACCTTATACAAATATCAACTCAAGATGGCTCAAAGGTCTAAATATAAGCCAAGGCCATAAAAACCTTGGAAGACAATATAGGGAAGCATCTATAGGACCTTGTAAAAGGAAATGGCTTAATGAACTTCATACCCAAAGCATGAGAATTGAAAGAAAAAAATAGATAATTGGGACCTCCTCAAAATTAAAACCTTTTGCACCTCAAAGAAGTTTGTCTAGAAAGTGAAAAGTCAGCCTATCCAATGGGAGAAAATATTTGGTAACCATATATCTGATAGGAGACTAATATCCAGCATATATAAAGAAATCCTGTATCCTAAAAATAAAAAGACAAACATCCATTTAAAAAATGGGCAAGAGATTTGAACAGACACTTCTCCAAAGAAGTACAAATGGCTTAAAAGAACATGAAAAGGTGCTCAACATCACTATTAGGGAAATTCAATCAAAACTACAATGAGATACCATTTTATACCAATTAGACTGGTGGCTATTTAAAAAAAAAAAACAGAGAGCTACAAGTGTTGGAGAGGATGTGGGGGGAATGAGAACCCTCATTCACTGCTGGTGGGAATGTAGAAGGATCTAGGCATTGTGAAGGACAGTTTGGTGATTCCTCAAAAAACTAGGTATAGTTTTGCCATATGACTCAGTAATTCCACTGGTGGGTATGTACCCAGAAGGACCAAAAACAAGGACACAAACTGATAAATTCACACCAATGTTCATAATGGCATTATTCACTATTGCCATAAGTTGGATTCAACCAAAATGCCCATCAACAGATTTGTGGCATATATATACAATGGGATACTGCTCAGTTGTAAGACAGAAAACTACTAACACATGGGATAACATGGATGAATCTTGAGGACCTTATGTTGAGGGAAGCAAGCCAGGCATTGAAGGACAAATACTACATGACCTCTCTGATATGAATTAAGTAATTCAAGCCATCTCAGAGAGCTAGAGTTGGAAGATAGCCTTACAGGAAATGGAGGGAGTGAGGAAGGTTGTGAGTCAGTGCCACCAATGACACAATCTATGATAAGTTGGAGGTAAGTAGTTGTGTACTGAAGGGATGTGATGGGGGTATAGGGATACTATTGGATTGGACTGTGTAGACTTATACCAGTATTGCATTTAAAGTTGTTATTTTTTATCCTTTATTAGAATCACTACTGTAGATCATTTCTTGGTTATTATTTGCATGGAATATCTTTTTCCATGCTTTCACTTTCAACCTGATTGTGTCCTTATGTCTAAGTCTCTTATAGGTAGCACATATATGACTCATTTTTAAAAATCCACTCTATCAGTTTATGTCTTTTTTTAAGTACTTCAATCCATTAAAGTTCAATGTTATTACTGTAAAGATATTACATACACCATCCATTTTATCATTTTGTTTTCCATTGTCACATCTTACCATTGTCTGCCTTTTTGCCTTTTTACTCTTGCTAATAATCTTCAATTCTACACTCTTCTCTAAGCTTTTGCACTTGTCTTTTCCTTTCATGCTGCAGCACTCTCTTTAGTGTGTTCAGCAAATCCTTTCTTTTTTATGATTTCTATTTTATTTGTTTCTCCCCCCCCCCCCCATTCTTCCCATTCCCCTCATTGTCTGCTCTATGTGTCCATTCATTGTGTGGTCTTCTGTGTCTGCTTGTATTTGAATTAGGCAATTCCAGGAACCCATCCTGGGAATTTCTGGAGTGGGAGAGAGGCAATTACTCTCTTGCACCACCTCAGCTCCCCTGTTCTGCTATGTCTTCTTATTTTCTCTCTGCTGTGTCTCTTGCGTCATCTTGCTGCACCAGCTCTCCATGAGGGCTGCATTTCTGCATGGGACAGCTTTCCTGCATGAGACAGCATTCCCACATAGGGTGGCACTCCCCTGTGGGGCTGCATTCCTGCTTGGACCAGCAGTCTTCATGGGTCAGCTTGCTGCATGGGGCAGTTCACAGCATGGGCCAGCTTGCCCTCAGCAGGAGGGCCTGGGCATCAAACCCTGAACCTCCTATATGGTAGACAGGAGCCAAATTGGTTAGCCACATCCATTTTCCTAAATCCTTTCCTTGGGTAACCTATTCTCTTAGTTTTTGTTCATCTGCAAAGACTTTAAATTCACCCTCATTTTTGAAGGGCAGTCTTGACTTCTTTCTTATTTGGATAAAGAATTCTTGGTTGGCAGTTTTTCTCTTTCAATACCTTAAATTCATCATAGCACTTTCTTCTTGTTTCCATGCTTTCTGATGAGAGATAGGCACTTAGTTTTATTGAACTTCTCTCTTATGTAATGTATTGCTTTTTCCTTGCTTCTTTCAGACCTCTATTTCATTCTGAATAGTAAGTGTTTCACAGTAGGTCTATTTAGATTTGTTCTATTTGGGGTGAATTGTCCTTCCTGGATATGGATATTTATGACTTTAATAAGGGCTGGGAAGTTTTTGATCATTATTTTCTCAAATATCCTTCCTTCCCCTTTTCCGTCATCTTCTCCTTCTGTGACACTCACAATGTATATTTTTTGCATGCGTTTTTCTGATATTCAATTCCTTTAGAGATTGTTCCATTTTTTCCATTATTTTCTCTTTTTGTTCCTCTGTCTTTTCAAGTTCATATGCTCAATTCACCAATTCACTAGTTCTGTCCTCCATCAATTCAAATCTACTTTATATACCTCTAATGTATATTGTTTTATTTTTTTCTTTATTTTAAAAGATGCTTTAGATTACATAAATTTTACATAGAAAATATAGGTGATTCCCATATACCTCAGTCCCCTCCCCACACTTTTCCCCATTAATAGCATCTTTCATTAGTGTGGTACCTTTGTTACAGTTGATGGACACATATTGAAGCATTACTACTAACCATGAGATATAGTTTACAGTATGGTTTACACTTTGCACTGCACAGTTTTATAGATTTTGACAAAATGTGTAACAGCTTGTATACATCATTGCAATATTAGGCAGAAAAATTGCAATGTCCCTAGAATGCCCCGTTTTACCCAAATTGTTCCTTCTCCTTCCCCTCAGAACCTCTGGTCACCACTGTCTTTATATCAATGTTACAAGTTCTTCCATTACTAGAATAATAAGAATTCTACTTTAGTCCACAGTTGCATTCTCCCATTATGCTTGTTCATTCCTCTAACTTGAGGATTTTTGTATGGCAATGCCCACTCTGCATCTAATTGAGAGGGACTTAGATTCCATGGGGGCATATTGATAGAACTGTTTTGCTTGTAGTTGTAGATACTCTCTGTATTTTGGGATGGGCATTGTCCATCATTATCCTTCTGTTAGTTGTCCTAGGTGAGTCCAATGAGGTGGAGAGTAGCTGTTAGGTGCAATTCTGCTGAGATTCATTGCTCAATCAGCATATGAGCACCTGGAAGATTTAAGTTTTGGGATATATGTTTAATAGGTATAGTGATAATTATAGGTTCAAATAAAAGCAGAAGAACCATGTGTAGGAAAATTAAAAATATGTCTGACATATACCTTGGGCTGATAGGTTATCATAATATTCCAAGATAAGGCCCATCAACAGCTGCTGATTTCCTGGGGATGTCTGCTCTCCTATAGTGTCTAGATGTCTCTAGAACCCTCAAGAACACCCGTTTAAGGCACTGTTTACTCTGGTAGTTGATGAGAATCATGCTTAAGTGTAACCTCTGGAATGACTGCCTGACTCACGTTGAAATCTCTTTGCCATTAATATTCATTTTCATTTAGTATTTGCTCCTTTGGTCTAGGACTTTTTCCAGATGCATTGCTAGTTGGCATTGGTAGTAATCTCTCAGTGCCAGGAAGTCTTATCTCCAGGAGTCATGATTTCATCCCTTGTGACTTTCAGTCCCATAAGCTCTGTTACTTTTCTTTGTAGGGCTCCAAATTGTTCCTTATACTCACCCATTGTCTTTATCCCTTATCTCTTTAGTTGTATTTCCCTTCAAAACCTTGAATTGATTTAGGAGATTTGTGTGATTATCATTAATTAGTTATCTTAAATCCTGTGTTTCATCAGGATTTTTGATTTGTTCCTTTGGCTGGACCATCTCTTCCTGCTTTTAGTATGACTTTTATATTTTTACTGATGTCTAGGCCTCTGAATATGTTGGTTCATTTATTCTGACAGTCATTTTCTTTTTCCCAGCTAGTGGTTTTATTTCATGGTTTTGTTTATGGCTCTTCTTTTATTTTTGTTCAACTTATTCAAAGTCTTTACAGTTTCCCAAGTTATCAAAATTGGATTAGGGACTCAATGGGGTGCAGATCTGATCCAAAGGGACTCCAAAAAGAATTTTTTTTACCTTTCAGTTTTCTGGTCAGTCAGCAGATGGTATTTGCTGGCAAATCATTCCACAAGGTGTCTCAACCTCTACTTGCCCATGATTCTGGTCTGACCTGAGCCAAAATTCAAGTGGGCTCTGTTGCCCAAACTCAGTGAAGAGAAAGTACTCTCCACCTTCTGCCCCACCCTCTCTTCCCAGGGAGGAAGACTGGTATTCTCCTCTCAGTTGGCTGCAGGGAGCTATGGGTTTCATCCAGCCTGTTCTCTGTGAGGGTGATATGGGTGTTGTTCTTGGTCCCAGGGACTAGTAACTCAGTTTTTGTTTAGGCTTCATCCCTCTGTCTCTTGCCCTCCTGGAGGATTTGTAGCACTCCCCTGGTCTTCAAATCCCCAAAGCAGTTCCCTCAGACAGTTTTTTGCATTTCCTCCATTGTTTTTGTGAGAGAGTTGTGCCCTACTTACCGATTCTGATGACATCTTCATGGAAGAGCTCTAGCACTTTATTTTATTGAGGCTAACTTATGTCTGACAAATTCTTCTCTCTTATTTATCTCAGAATTCTTTAGCTCTCTGGCATGTGGCAGTTTGAGTATAATGTGCTGTGGAATGGTTTCATTTTTATTTAATTTGTTTGGAATTTGGTGAGCACCTTGGTATATATATTCATGTACTTCATTAAATTTGGGCCTTTATTTCTTTGAATATTTTCTCTTTACATTTCTCTCTCCTTCTGGGACTGCCACAATGTAAGCTTTATGGTGTCCCACATTCTTCTTGGGCTGTGTTCACTTAGGTTCATCCTCTCTTCATTCTTATCCTCAGATTAAATGATTTCAATAGTCTTATTTTGAAGTTCATTAATTCTTTCTTCTCCCAGCTCAAATCTATTGTTGAATTTTTAGAATTTGTAATGATCATTATTCTTTTACTATATTATTCTGAAAAGAAAGGAATTTTTTAAAAGTTCCTAACATCTCTTCCATCTTTCAAAATGTTTTTAAAAAATCAATACTCTTCCTATTGCTCCACACCAAATTTTCCTCCTTTCCCATCTTTCCACTCATCCCTGGCAGTAGACCATTATCACAGAACTAAATAAATAAGATGCTTGTTTCAGAGCCCTCCAGACTAAAATAATTAGAAAAATAATACCCCATTTCCCATTTCCTACACTCTCTTCCTAACAGCTACTCCCCCATTTCCTCTGACCTACTCTTTCATCCTTTCTAGCCCTCCCCTCCTTCCTCATGCTCACAACTCTGGCCTGGCCTCTACTTTCTCAGGAGGAGGACCCACAAGTCTCAGTGGGGTAGAGCTAAGGAGAGTCTCATTCCCACCCTCAAGCAATCCCTCCTCTACCCCCAAATTCCTGGAGTGCAACTGGTATCCCATGCCACATAGGCCTGAAAGATCCAGAACCTGGGTGACTCAGGGTGGAGGACAGAGGTTCTCCCTGGTTCTCTCAACTGGCTCATCAAGTGTCTCTCTCCCTCAAGGCAAGTCTCCCAGGAGAGATGGTCACTGCATGTCCCAGGCCAGGTGCCCTGGTCACCTGCCCTCCCCAAATGGCAGTGTCCCAAACGATCATGTGCTGCTCATGGCAGGGCAGGGTGCTGGACTTGCTGGGTTCAGGTCCACCTGTTTCCTGCTGAGGAGGATGGGCATTCTTTTCTGCTTGCAGAGACCTGAGGTCAATCCTGTTTTGATCCTTGATCCCCTCTCTGATCACTTGCAGCAGGCTGGGGTGGCAGAGGCAGTGACAGCAGCAGCCCAGGGTGTGTCTGGCTTGAGGCACCCTGGGCTGACTGCAAGGCTCAGGTATGTGGAGAGTGGCTTGCTGGAGAGTGACTCCAGAGGTGGAGGTGCAGCACCCAAGGCGGTAGGCAGCTGTGAAGTCTGGGGGCAAGAGAATGAGGGTTGAGGGAGAATGGGCCTCCAATTACACCTTCCCCAGGTCCTAGAGAGGAGTCACTTCCAAGCATCCCAGAAAAGGGGATGGAGATGTGGCATTAAGGTTTAGGGCCTGGGACATGGACTTGTGCAGGTGGGAGGTGAGGGATTTGACTCAGGCCAATTCCCCACAGCTAGTCCCAATTGGTTAGGATGTGTGTGGGTGGACAGGGGCACCTGCATTGCAGTGGCAGGCTGGTTAGGTTGGCAGGATACAGGCAGTGCTGTGTGGCTCCCTCTGTGCTCCCTTCATGGTGGATACTGGCTAGCAGACCCTCCATCCCCTGGCTCCACACTGGGATTCCTCATGCTCCATCTTGCCAGGCCCATTAACCTTGTAGTTCCAGACCCAGGAACCCTCCTCAGACTTGTCCAGCTACTTTGCCTTGCTCTTTCCCTGCAGGACCTTCATCTTCAGAGCCCAGCTAGCCCTAATCCTTATGACACCCATTTCCTCATCTTCCTCTGTTGTTCCCACATTGACAATGACCTGGACACAAAAGATGCTGGCAAAGACACCCCCATTGGCTCTTTCTTTCTATAGCTGGATCTTGCCCTTGGGGGAGGGAACCCCCCACTCCACAGCCCTTATTCAGCATGCCCCAGCCTTCAGGCTTTCATAGACAGGGTGTCTCTTGAGCCCAGATGCTGTGTCTGGATAGGTCCAGAACAGGGCCAGGGGGCTTGTTGTAGGGTCTGGAAGGCTGTGGGTAAAGGCTAGGCAACTGAGGTGTTGGAGTACCCTAGCTGCAGCCCCAATGGCCCCACTTGGGGGCTGCAATTCCTTGACATGGAGGGCCTCGAGCTGGTGCCCAGCCTCCTGTGGAGGACAGAAATATTCTCTGTTTTGGTTCCCAGAAGCCAAGGATGGACCCACTGGCAGCAGAGTTCATGCTCACCTTGACTGCTGAGCACACCATGGTGTCAGCCAAGGCCTTGTCCTTTAGGGGCCCAGGGAGCAAGTCAGCTGGGCCAGGGGAGTATGCCAGCACCTTCACCATCTTGTGGCAGATCATGCTGTGGGAGATGGAAGGCTCCTGCTCTCCCTGGGGCTGGCTAGAGCCCTAGGAAGGCAATGGTGTTGAGAGGTTTTGGGCCCAGCCTGATGGTCCCAGCAGCAGCAGCAGCAGGTTTGCAGCAGAAGGCTAGGTGGTGGGAAAGCTGTCTCCTGCACTTGGGGACTGGAGTGGAGTCAGTGGTTCCTTGGAATGGCAAAGGACCAGTAGTCTTGAGACCCCATCACCAGGCATTCAGAAAGCAGACTTTAAATGGGGGTAAGGAAAGGAATGGAGGATGTTACTGAAGAAGGTTGGGGGAAGGCAGGGGGATTTCACAAGGAGTGGACTTGGTGGGCATTCCATTCTTCTAGATCAAGAGGGCTGAAGCTGGGCAGTGGTGGTCATGGGGCTGCAGGGCATGAGAATAGTGCAGTGGGAGGATTGCCATCAGTGGGGACCCTGTTGGCTCAGCCTTCCCCAACCTCATCGAGCAGTGTGTACTTCATTCCCCATGGATGACCTTGCTCTCTTCAAAGACCAAGTGTGGGGCAACTGGAGGGTTTGGGCACCCACTTCCAAGAGGAGACCCACTCAGGCCCCCTCCTTCTTCCTTCTGCCCTGAAGATGTTGCCCATCTTGATATATACAGGCTTCCTGGGCATCCACATCAGGGTCCTCAACTAAGTGGGACCCCTGTCTGAGCTGCTGAAGGGCCAGGCTCCCCACTGGAGGATAGGGGTCTGGGGGGCAGAAGGAGACAGAACTGAGTGTTGGGGCTTCTCCTAGGCTTCTGCAGAGGGACCCTTTGGCTGGACTCCCTGCCCTTTGGGATGGGTTTCTGAAAGCCTGCTTTTTTGCTGGTGGCATCTTGACCTCGAACCCAACATGCTGAGCTTGGTGCTGGGATGTCTTTGGGGCTTGGCCAGGGTCCTCCAAGTGCCGCCATCCTCTGTGAGACCCTTCCACCACCCCCAGACCCAATCTCCACACTGTCCGTGCTGCCCACAGAGTGGCAGGAGAAGGAAAGTGGGGCCATGGCACTGTGGCAGGAGTGGGACTGTGCTCCTGGGAGGCAGGAGCACTTCCTGAGGGAGCAGCGCAGCGACGCCATGTTCAGCATGCAGGCCCCACCTCCTTCTTGGAGCTCCTCTTGGCCTCCTACTCCTTATGCTGCCTCCACTGTGGGTTGGCCTTTTGGGAGAGGAGGTTCATGTTGTGGGGCAGGAGGTCGGGGCTGGGGCGCCCTGCTTAATGACACCAGGGATAGGCGTGGGGAGCAGCCCTCCTGGGTCCCAGATCTACTGGCTTGCCAGGCACTGGCCCACCCCTCACTTGCCCACTATGCCAGGCCCTGAGCAGAAGGGAGGAGAGAGATAGAGAGCAGAGTGTTTTTAATTCCTCTTATTCTGATTTTCAGCTCTTATTACTTTTCATTATTTCCATCTTTCTATTGTTATTCTATTTTTTAAATTTTATTCATTTTGTAAAAATATTACATTCAAAAAGTATGAGGTCCCATTCAACCCCACCACCCCCACCCCATCACTCCCCCCCCCCCCCCCCAGCAACACTCACTCCCATCATCATGACACATCCATTGCATTTGGTAAGTACATCTCTGGGCATCTCTGCACCTCATGGTCAATGGTCCACATCATAGCCCATACTCTCCCACGTTCCATCCAGTGGGCCCTGGGAGGATTTACAATGTCTGGTAATTGTCCCTGAAGCACCAACCAGGACAACTCCAAGTCCCAAAAACGCCTCCACATCTCATCTCTTCCTCCCATTCCCCATACCCATCAGCCACCATGGCCACTTTTCCCACACCAATGCCACCTTTTCTCTGTGGACCTTGGATTGGTTGTGCCATTGCACCTCTATGTCAAGAGGAGGCTCAGATTACGCATGGATACTGGATGCAATCCTCCTGCTTTCAGTTGTAGGCACCCTAGGTAGGCTCCATGGTGTGGTGGTTGACCTTCTTCAACTGCATGTTAGCTGAGTGGGGTAAGTCCAATAAATCAGAGTGTAGGAGTTGAAGTCTGTTGAGGCTCAGGGCCTAGCTATCATATTGTCAGTCCAGAGATTCAAATCCCCTAGATATATCTTAAACCCCAGCACCAACTACACTTCCAGTAAAGTAGCATGAAAGCCTTGTGAAAAGAGATCCCATCTGTGTCCAGCTCCATCACGCAGAAACACCAGCTCCAAAGAAGGGCCAACTGACATGGCAGTGAACCCCATCTGCCATGACCCTAGAACATGTGGGTCTCTTTAGCCCTCAAAAGAACCAATACCTGGGGTTGTATCTACTTTATCGGTCTCTGAGACTCTGTTCATGTGTGCATAAGGGCAATCCTTCTGGCAACCTCCAGACTCTTTTTTAGAGACTCATAGATATATAAACTCATTTGTCCTTTCCATTTCCCCCTTAATTTAGGTCAAACAGCATTTTTAACTCCTGTTATTAAATGTAGACAGGGATATTCTGCCGGTCCACGTTGAACCTTTAATTCAAGGTCATTTTCTAGTTGCATCATCAGTTGGTATTTGGTCGTGATCCCTCGGTGTCAGGGAGGCTCATCCCCGGGTGTCATGTCCCATGCTGGGGGAAAGGCATTGCATTTAAATGCTGAGTTTGGCTTCGAGACTGGCCACATTTGAGTAACATGAAGGCTGTCAGGAGGAAACTCCTAGGCACAGTGCTGCTCTAGGCCTTGTTCTTATTTCAGGCATATAGGCTCACAAGCATAGTCATTAGTATCATGGGCTCACTGTTGGACCCTCATTCCTTCCTGGTCCTTACCATTGCACCTGGGGGACTGCTGCTGCTCCCCTAGGGACCATGACAGAGCACCCCCGGCCAGGAACCCAGTACCCCCCCCACTGTCATTTTTAATTGTTGCCACTATGAGTATATCCAAACATTACCATGTACCCTGGACATATGCCCTGTATAGCTCCCTATCAACCATATATCACCTGTCAATAGCATCCTATACCAGTATTCCTCTGCTGCCATTGTTGAACCACTCTGTGATCCAAAACTTCCTGAAAAGTGAAGCCCAATATAATGTCAGGGTCCCTTACTAGTAAAATGGAATATAGCGATGGGTTTAAAGGTTAGATATAGAATGCGTATTGATTTGGAAAAATTCTACATCCTTTTTTTTTTCTTTTTTTTCCTAATTATTGAGCTTCTCTTCACAAGAGCCCTAGACCACGGTAATTCATATATACAATATACACTACTCCCACACATCTATCATAAAACCTTTTCCCTTCCACATTGATATTCTTAATACTTATTCATACCATATTTACTTAAACTGATGTACAGACTCTGAGACAATATCTTTCAAACAAGGTGACATCTGTGCTTACATTGTGGTCCATACTTTAGGATATATAGTTTTCTAAATTTTTAGTTATCCTATGTTTTACATTATGGTTTACATTATTAGTCTGTCATCCCCTATATGTTTATGGTGTAATATTACATGTTTTATATCCATCCTTGTGTACTCTCTCAAAACTCCTCTTTTACCCCACATTTACCTTGGTTCCACACATTCAAAATCCATTTTCCCCTTCCCTTGGGGCCCACAGTGACAGCCAACCTCCATTTCCTGAGGAGCCACATCCAGAGATACTTGCAACAGTGTTCAGGGCCTAACTTGCTCAACTGCCCTAATGCCCTGGGAGCCACCCTTTCTCTCGAGAGATACAGTTCCCTCTATTTGATGGCATTAGTCCTCCCCGGGATGTGGGTCCACCCCCACTCTCACTACTTGGGTCTCTACCCAATGGTACAACCCACTCTGGCAAAATGAACATTCAGACATTCCCCAGGAGCCTGTCCCGCATCAGTCCATTCCTCCGAGCATCCTAAACAGGTAACCCTCCTAATTATATTTTGATATGATTTTCTCAGCATTTTACTCTCAACCAACACCTGACACTCTCCTATGTTCGTATGTTGCCCCTCCCTCCCCCCATTTTTTGGGCAATATTACCCATCCGCCCATCGCCAACCCCCCTCAAACCCGCAAAGCCCCACCCAAAGGCAACCCCTTGCCCCCATTTTATCTCTTCTTTGTGTTCATACTTACCACAAGCTCATCCTAAATTCCACCCCTACAGACATCGGCTCACATCCTTCCTCCACCCCCCGATTTCCTGTAAGCCTATCTACCAGTCTCTAGCTCTCTGAGGCAGCTTTCTTATTTCATATCATTGAGGTCATGTAGTATTTGTCTTTCAATGCCTGGGTTGCTTCACTCAACATAAGGTTCTCAAGATTCATCCATGTTATCATGTGTGTTTGTAGTGTATTTGTTCTTACAGCCGAGTGGTATTCCATTGTATGTATATACCACATTTTATTGATCCACTCATCTGTTGATGGGCATTTGGGTGGATTCCAACTTTTGGCAATAGTGAACAATGCTGCTATGAACATTGGTGTACATATATCAGTTTGTGTCCTTTTTCAGTTCTGCTGGGTATATACCCAGCAGTGGTATTGCTGGGTCATATGGCAAATCTATGGTTAGTTTTTTGAGAAACCGCCAAACTGTTCTCCAGAATGGTTGGATCCTTCTGCATTCCCCCCAGCAGTGGATGAGTGTTCCCCTTTCTTCACATCCTCTCCAGCATTTGTATTCTTCTGTTTTTTTCAAAGTTGCCAATCTTATGGGAGTAAGATGGTATCTCATTGTAGTTTTGATTTGCATTTCCCTGATAGCTAGAAATTTGGAGCATTTTTTCATGTGCTTTTTAGCCATTTGTATTTCTTCTTTGGAGAAGTGTCTGTTTAAATCTTTTTCCCATTTTTTAAATGGGTTGTTTATCTTTTTATTTTCAAGTATATGAGTTCTTTATATATGCAAGTTATAAGTCTCTTATCAGATATATGGTTGCCAAATATTTTGTCCCATTGTGTGGGTTCCCTTTTTACTTTCTTGACAAACTCCTTTGAGGTGCAGAAGGCTTTAATTTTGAGGAAGTCCCATTTATCTACTAGTTCTTTTGCTGCTCATGCTTTTGGTGTGATATTCATGAAGCCATTTCCTATTACAAGGTCCTGTAGATGTTTCCCTACACTGCTTTCCAAGGTCTTTATGGTCTTGGCTCTTATATTTACGTCTTTGATCCATCTTGAGTTGATTTTTGTTTAAGGTGTGAGATGGTCATCCTCTTTCATTCTTCTACATATGGATATCCAGTTCTCCAGGCACCATTTGTTGAATAGGCCATTCTCTCCCAGTTGAGAGGGTTTGGTGGCTTTATCGAATATTATATGGCTATATATGTGAGGTTCTATATCAGAACTTTCAATTCGATTCCATTGGTCTGTGTGTCTCTCCTTATGCCAGTACCATGCTGTTTTCACTACTGTAGCTTTGTAGTATGTTTAGAAGTCAGGTAGTGTGATTCCTCCAATTTCGTTTTTCTTTTTTGATATGTCTTTGGCTATTCGGGGCCTCTTTCCTTTCCAAATAAATTTCATAGTTAGTTTTTCTAGTTCCTTAAAAAAGGTTGTGTTCATTTTTATTGGGATTGCATTGAATGTGTAGATTAGTTTTGGTAGGATAGACATCTTAATAATATTTAGTCTTCCTATCCATGAACAAGGAATATACTTCCATTTATTTAGGTCTTCTTTGATTTCCTTGAACAGTCTTGTATAGTTCTCAGTGTATAAGTTTTTTACATCTTTAGTTAAATTTATTCCTAAATATTTGATTTTTTTATTTTCTATTGTAAATGGTATTTGTTTCTTGATTTCCTCCTGATGTTTCTCATTATTGGTGTACAAAAATGCTACTGATTTTTGTGAATTGATCTTATAACCTGCGACTTTACTAAACTTATTTATGAGTTCTAGAAGTTTTGTTGTAGATCTCTCAGGGTTTTCTATGTATATGATTATGTCATCTGCAAATAATGAAATTTTGACTTCTTCCTTTCCAATTTGAATGCCTTTTATGTCTGGTTCTTCCCTCAGTGCTTGAGCAAGTACTTCTAAGACAATGTTAAATAGAAGGGGAGACAATGGGCATTCTTGTCTTTTTCCTGACTTTAGAGGGAAGGATTTTAGGATTCTCTATTGTAAACAATGTTGGCTGTAGGTTTTTCATACATACTTTTTATCATGTTCAAAAAATTTCCTTGTATTCTGATCTTTTGGAGTGTTTTTATCAAGAAAGTGTGCTGTATTTTGTCAAATGCTTTTTGTGCATCTATAGATATAATCATGTGATTTTTTTCCTTCAATCTGTTTATATGGTGTATTACATTGATTGATTTTCTTATGTTAAACCATCCTTGCATACCCGGAATGAATCCCACTTGGTCATTGTGTATAATTCGTTTAATGTGTTGTTGAATATGATTAGCAAGTATTTTGTTAAGTATTTTTGCATCTAGGTTCATTAGAGAAATTGGTCTGTAATTTTCCTTTCTTGTGGTGTCTTTGTTTGGCTTTGGTACTAGGATAATGTTGGCATCATAGAAGGAGTTAGACAATGTTCCTTCTGTTTCAATTTTTTGGAATAGTTTCAACAGGATTGTTGTTAGTTCTTTCCGGAATGTCTTGTAGAATTCACCTGTGAAGCCCATGGCCCTGCACTTTTCTCAGTTGGGATGTTTTTAATGACAGATTCTATCTCTTTACTTGTGATTGGTTTGTTGAGATCATCAATTTCTTCTTTTGTCAATATGGGCTGCTTATGTTTTTCTAGGAATTTGTCCATTTCCTCTGAATTGTCATTTTTGTTGGAATATAGTTTTTCAAAGTATCCTCTTATGATAGTCTTTATTTCTGTGGGGTCAGTGGTGATATCTCCTTTCTCATTTCTTATTTTGTGTATTTGCATCTTCTCTCTTTTTTTCTTTGTTAGTCTAGCTAAAGTTTTGTCAATTTTGTTGATCTTCTCAAAAAACCAGGTGTCTTGGTCTTGTTTATCTTTTCAAGTGCATTCTTATTTTCTATTTCATTTAGTTCTGCTCTTATCATTGTTATTTCCTTCCTTATTCTTCCTGTTGGATTACTTCTGTTTTTCTTTTTCTAATTCCTCCAAAGTTGCAGTTAGTTCTTCAATTTTTGCTCTTTCTTCTTTTTTGATATATGAATTTATGGCTATAAATTTCCCTCTCAGTACTGCTTTTGCTGCATCCCATAAATTTTGGTATGTTGTGTTATCATTATCATTTGCTTCAAAGTTGTTGTTGATTTCTTTTGAGATTTCCTCTTTGACCCACTGTTTTTCTAAGAGTGTGCTGTTTAATTTCCAAATTGTGGTTTGAAGTCTGGGCCACTGACCCTTGCAAATTTCCAGCATCACTCCACTGTGGTCAGAGATATTATTTTGTATGATTTTGATCTTTCTGAATTCATTAAGGCTTTCTTTGTGGCCTAGGATATGGTCTATCTTGGAGAATGATCCATGTGAGCTTGAGAAAAATGTATATCCTGCTGTGTTTGGGTGTAATGATCTATATATGTCTATTAGATCCAGCTCCTCTAATATACTGTTCAAATGTTTTGTTTCTTTAGTGATTCTCTTTTGAGATGTTCTGTCCAGAGTTGATAGTGGTGTATTAAAATCCCACACTATAATTGTAGATGCATCTATTCTTTCACTTAGTTTTTCCAGCATTTGCCTCACGTATTTAGAGGCGCCCTTGTTAGGAGCATAAATATTTATGATTGTTTGATCTTCTTAACATATTGTCCCTTTCACTAAAATGTAGTAACCTTCTTTGTCTCTCACAATTGTTTTACATTTAAAGTCTATTTTGTCTGATATTAATATAGCTACTACTGCCTTTTTTTGCTTATTGTTTGCTTGTGTGATTGTTTTCCAGCCATTCACTTTCAACCTCCATGAGTCTCTGGGTCTAAGATGTGTCTCTTGTAGACAGCATACGGATGGGTCATATTTCCTTATCCAATGTCCCAGTTTGAATCTTCTGATATGTGAGTTTAATCTGTTGACATTCAGTGTTATTACTTTCAAGGAATTATTTGTGTTAGCCATATTTTGATTGGAGTTGTGTTTGTCATATTTTGTTTGCTTTTTTTTCCCTTCTATTTTTGTCTTTTTTGTTGCTCTTACACTCTCCTCCAACTCTGCCTGTCCTGTTTTTTCCTTTCTTCCTGCAGAACTCCCTTTAGAATTTCTTGAAGGGGAGGTTTCTTTTTGGCATACTCTTTCAGTTTCTGTTTATCTGTGAATATTTTGAACTCTCCATCATTTTTGAATGCTAATTTAGCTGGATAGAGTATTCTTGGTTGGAAATTTTTTTACTCTAGTACCTTGACTATATCATACCACTGCCTCTTGCCTCCATCGTTTCAGATGAGAAATCAGCACTTAATCTTTAGGTGCTTCCCTTGTATGTGACGGTTTTCTTTTCTCTTGCTGCTTTTAGAATTTTCTCTTTATCTTGAGCATTGGATAATTTGACAGATATATGTCTTGGGGTGGGCCTGTTGGGGTTTATGACCAGTGGGGTGTGCTGTGCTTCTTGGATATGTACATCTGTCTCTTTCAGTAGATTTGGGAAGTTTTCAGCCATTATTTGCTGCGACACTACTTCTGACCCCTTTCCCTTACCTTCTCCTTCTGGAATGCCTATAATATGTATGTTTGAGCGTTTTCCATTATTATTCAGGTCCCTAAGTCCTAGCTGGATTTTTTCTACCTTTTTATCGACCAATTCTACTGTTTGATTTCCGATGCACTGTCTTCCACATCACTAATTCTCTGCTCTGCCACTTCTAGTCTGCTGATATTTGCTGCAAGTGTATTTTTGATTTCTTGAACTGTGGTGTTCATTCCCATCATATCTGTTATCTTTTTGCATATGTCTGCAATTTCCCCTCCAAGTGTTGTCTTCATGTTGTTAACCTCTTCCTTTACTTCAATAAATTTGTCAGTGATAAGTGTTTTGAGATCTTTCATTTCTTGTGCAAAGTTTGGCTCCCCTTCCTGATTTTTAGTTTGTTGATTGGATTCAGCCATGTTTTCCTGATTACTGGTTTGATTTGTAGATTTTTGTTGCTGTCTGGTCATCATTTTTTCTTGATGGGTTTAATCATTTCCTTAGCTTCTTTGTCTAGTCTTGGGGATTAATTAGCTGTTGTTTTTGTGTAAGTGTTATATCTTCTCTTTGTCACTTTGTTCTTCTTATTCTAATTTCTTATTGCTCTTTGAGTTCACTTTAAAGGAAAGTATTAGGGCCATGGAAAGGCAATTGTGTAAGCAAGGAAAAAGTGTAAAGTAGTATTGGTGATAAATGTTAACAGAACAGAGCAACAATATGAGACCTGGGAGGATGGGTATTAGATTCATGTAAGTTGTGTAGAGTTATAGCAGCAGGCATAGTACCTATAATGAGGTAGTCAACTGAATATGGGAGGAATATGGTATGAATTAAAAAGCTAGTATTTTTGTGAGAGAGGGAAAGAGAAAAGAGAGGTCGTAGTTTCAAGAGTGGATAACAGATAGAAAACAAAACAAAGGTATTAGAAATTAAGAGTTAGATACTTTGTGGATCAAAAAAAGGGAGGTGGAAATAGGAGAGACAGTAGATGATGGCAGATATCAAGGTGTAGGGGAAAGGGGATAGTGTAGGTAGCCAAAATCAGTTCACACAGAAATGAGGCAGTGGAGGATGAGAAAACCCAGCAAATGTGAGGTGTTCCCTGCAGCACCTATTGTATAATTAAGTTAAAATAAAATAAGAAGAAAATGAGGGAAAAGAGAGAGAGAAAAAAACAGAAAAAAAAAGAAGAGAAGGAAGAAAGAAAATGGGGGTGGGCAAAGGGTGGGGAACAGGTAGGGGAAAGAAAAAAAATGATATACACCAACCACAATTGCAACACCAACAAGAACAAAAAAAAAAAAAACCCTAAATAACTGAAGAAAAAAAAGACTTTGGGGGATACGCTGGGAGAAACTACTAGGGGATAATGCAATATTAGCAACCAGGACATTAAAAAAAGTCAAAAATAAGATAAAATGAAAATTAAAACAAAGCAAAATTATACAAAAAAGAAAAAATGCAAATGTTGAGGGCTAGGGCATTCAAGGACCTCAGATGGACCTCAGGGCATGATGGATTCATGGATGGAAAGTCTGAGGTATTGAAGACTCAAGAGGTGTGAGTCTCTTGGGTGTGGGCCACCAGAGTTTAGGGGACTCAGACCTGGCAACCTCAAATCTGGTCAACAGGGAGCCTAGGAGCACCGCAGTGTAACACAGCCATCAGGGATCCCCGCAGCTGGGTGCCAGTCCTATGGGGGAAGTCAGATCCCCAAACTCTATGTTATGTCTGAACCCTGCAATTCACTCATTCACTGGGGTCTATTATGTGGATATATCATCAATTCAGCTTCTGGACAGCTCCCACCCTGTGATCCCCCAGAACGGCCACCTTAGGGCGCCTCTACACTGCAGCCAATTTAATGACGCAGATCAGAAGCCAGGCCCGTGTGTGGGGCTTCAGCTGGAAATGCCGACAACAGAGTCCAAAACCGGTGTTCCCAAGCTTCGCAAAATATTCCCCAATCGGCTTCCAGACGTGTCCCCCCCCTCGCCACACCCTATAACAACCTCCCAATTACGTCCCTTTATTGCCAGCAATCTAATTCCGCTGCAGATCGGCAGCCAGGCTTGTGGGGGCAGGACTCCAGGTGGAAGCGCTATTACTTGTGTCCTCAATCAAAATTTCTCCACTTCGCAAAAAAACACCATTTGTCTCCCCAAATTGGTCTGCAAAGGCGTCCCGTCCTGTCAACCCCCTAACAACCTGCCCAGGGCTCGCAAATTCCCCAGTACCGCAGAGCCTCCAAAAAGCATGACAGCAGGGCCAGTTCTGCAGCTCCACCCCCCACCCCCAAAGGAGGGAGCAACCTGTGTGCAGCTCTCACCTCCATGCAATAGAATTTCAATTATATCTTATAGACTAATCCTCTCCGTTACCTTCCCACCAAATTGATGTCCAGACACTTCCTGCCCTGCAAAAGTCCCAAAACAGCCTGGTCCCAGAGAACCTCCAATGATGCCCAGCCGCTTCTTTGCAGGAGAGACCTGTAAGGTAAGCTCACTCAGCCACCATCTTGCCTCAGTATCCTTGTTATTCTATTTAGATCTATTATTGTGCAGATATTCTTTAGTTCTTTGTCCCTTGTTTTCCTTTAGCTCTTTGAACATATTTAAGGACAATTTTTTAAAAAGTCTTTGTTTTGCCCCAGGTCTTGTCCTCCTTATGGATGGTTTTGAATTATTTAATCTCCTTCTTTGCCCAGGCCATCATTTCCTGTTTCTTTGTATGTTTCAGAATCTTTCATTGAAACCTGGACATTTTGATATTTTAATGTTTTATCTCTGAAATTTAGACTCTGAGGCATCTGTTGTTTTTGATTTTTTTAAATTGAATCAGGTAGCATTTTTCTTAAATGCCAGGGACAAACAACAAAAAGTAAAGGAGACAACCCTTCTTCTAGTCTTTGCAGATTGACCTGTGCAACCTTTCTCCCTCTGAGTTTATACATACAATAAGTTTAGAGAATAGCTCCAAGCCAAAGAATAGGGGCTCCCCTAATTCTTTCTGTGTATTCATCTTGCCTTGGGCTTGTGCATGTGGCCCTGGGAATTCCCCATTTACCCAGATAGGAATCCCTCTTTCCCAGGATAGTGTCCTCATGGTCTTGAGTACTACACTATGTGTCCTACACCCACCAAGCCCTTGCCCCAGTCAGCATGACTTCATTGCTCTGACAGCATTTTTATGACACCTCTGTGAACTGCCTTCTACATGCAGGGTGAGTTATGGGGCACGACTGACAGATTCCAGACTTCATTCCCCCAGGTTGTGCATGAGAATTACTCTGCTCCTTCCATCACTGGGACCAGAGGTCTGCACTGGGAGTGCCAGCTGGCTTCACAGCTATCCAGTAAAAGGTAGCAGAGGAGCCAGCCAGGATATTGTGAGATCCTTCTGCTCTTAAGCAGCATTTTCCTTTATTCAATACTTGCCCTATTACAGCAGCCCTTTAATTGTTTTCTGAAACTTTGAGAAAGAGGTTTCTTCCAGTTCTTACTGGTTTTATAAAGCTCCTGCTGGAGGTTGAAGCCCCTGAGCATCCCACTTCACCACTTTGATGTGGTGGGGCTGGATAGTCATTCCTAATCTTATACCTGTATTTCTGCTATGTGGCACAGTGCCTGCCACATGGGGGCTTCTCAATAAATGTTGGGTGAGTAAATGTAGATGGCAACATCAGGTTCTATTAAAGAGTGTGATATTTAAAAAATAATTAACTCAGCAAACATTTTTTAAGAATCTCCAAAAACCTGCAAAAATTCACAGATTATTTGGATTTTTCCATGGCCTTGACAAATCTGGAAGTTTATAGCAGATCCAGACATCTATAAACTACTTTTTTGTTTGTTTAATTTAAGGTGAAATGCAATAAGTGCTAAGTTGAGCTGTAAGCAATGTGGTAGCACTAATGGAGGAGGGTTAGACATCACTAGGGCATTAGGGTGAGGCTGAGCTGAACTGGGGTGTGAAGAAGTAGGATTTTAATGAATGGATAAATGGAGAATAAGAAAAAAGCAGGAGGTATGAAAGCATCTGGAATGTTCAAGGATGAATAATCAACATGGATGAAATAAATGGATGTAGATTGATGGGAACTTTCTCTGTCCTTAGAGGATGTTTTTATTTTTTCCCAATTGTAGTATTAATATAGCCTGTGCATAAATCTAAACTTATTTTATATTCAAATATACCTAGAAAGCCAATTGAGAAATATAAACTCTATCAGCCTTGGATATTCAGGGAGGATGTAAGCTAAATGTGTCAAGCCTACCTGAAATGTGGGGGGTTCCTGCTAAAAGCCTACCTGGAATGTGGGGGATATATGTTAAGTCAAGCTTACCTGGAGGAAATAAACTATCTAATACTCAGATAAAACACTTGAAGAAACAAACAAAAAGTCCTTTTGCATACTAACACCATTTGACTCCCCACTCTTATTTACACTGTATAAAAGGACCCAAAAATTCTATTTGGGGCTCAGTTTTTATTAGGACAGGAGTCTGCCAATTCTGGCCAGTCAAAATAAACCATCTTCCTTCTCAGAGTTCTCATGTCCTGGACTTTGATACCGCATACACCTGACCTCTCTGCTACTACAGTATATTCAGTTGTTATGGGTTGAATTGTGTCTGCCAAAAAGATCTGTACATGTGAACTTATTTTGAAATAGAGATATTATAGATGGAATTAGTTAGGATGAGCTCATACTGAGGAAGGGTGAACTGTTAATCCAATATGACAAGCATCCTTATAAGAAGCAGAGAAGAGACAAAATCATGGGGTGGGGGTAGAATGCCAGCAGAGAATGTCACATGATAATACAGGTAGAGACTGAGTTATCATGTCATACTCAATGAATGCAAAGGACTATAGGCATACCATAAGTCAGAAAAGACTTATATGGGATGTACCACCCATTTTTTTAATCATTCTTCTATATTGGGGATATATAAAGTATTTCCTATTTCTTCTCTAACATAAATGTGCAATAAACATCTTAAGACAAAAAAAAAAAAAAACTGTATTGGGAAGGGAGAGTGAGGAAGAGCATAACAAAAATGGCCAAAGGATAGACTCTAAATCAACCATGGAGGAAAAGAAAGAATCAATTAAGGGAACTGAAATTGTTGGGCTAGAACAGAGATTTAGGAGAGACTTCATTACTATTTCAATGATAAATTATGATTTTTTTCTTTATTTTCTTTTAAATGTTACATTCAAAAATGAGGTCCCAATATACCCCCACCCCTCCTACATCAACAACCTCTTCAGTCATTGCAGCACATCCACTGCACCTGGTGAATACACTCTGGAGCACCTCTGCACCATATGGACAGTGGTCCACATTGTAGTCCACACTCTCCCCCAGTCTACCCAGTGGGCCACGACAGGACACACAATGTCCAGCATCTGTCCCTGCAGCACCACCTAGAACAACTCCAAATCCTGAAAATGCCCCCATGACATATCTCTTCTTCCATCTCCCTACCATCAGTAGCCACCATGGCCACCCTCTCCACATCACTACTACAATTTCTTCCCTTACTAATCACAATGGTTCCCCAGAGAACACCAGTAAGTTCACTCTAATCCATATTCTATTCCTCCATCCTGAGGACCTTGGGATGGTTATGTCCAGTCCCCCTTTACATCAAGAGGAGGCTTAGATTCCACATGGATAATGGATCTAATTCTCCTGCTTGCAGCTGTAGGCATTCTTGACTTTAAGCACTCTTGGCTCCCTGGTGTGATGGTTGACCCTCTTCACCTCCCTATCAGCTGGTCAGGGTAAGTCCAAGAAACCAGAGGGTAGGAGCCACAAGTCCGCTGAGGCCCAGGGCCTGGCTGTCACATGGACAGTTCAGAGATTCAGGTCTCCTGAGTATACACCAACCCAAATGCCAACCACAGATCTGATGGAAGTAACAAAAGAGGCATGTATAGAAAAGTCATATCTGAAAATTATGATTTGATAGGAAGGATGCTAGCCTTCTAATTCTTTGTGTCAGAGAAAGAGGACAATAAAGGGCCAATGACAATTTCAGTGTTCTTCAAAGAGTAAGCTTTTCTTTTAGTTCAGTGAACACTCAAAGGATATTACAAAGACAAGAAGTCAAATATTCTGTATCATTAAGGGTTAAGTTTATATTAGAGAATATCAAAAATTTCCTCTCCTAAAAAAGAGAAGAATAAGTTTCACATTCTATCTTTTAAAAAATATATTTTTTTATTTTTAAAAGATACATAGAGTACCAAAATTGTTACATTAAAAAAACAACAACAACAACAACATAAGGGATTCCCATTTTCAGGACCAGGAATTGTTCTGAATGGCATTGCAAAGACAGATATAGTACATTATATATCCTGCCATAACCTACAAAAAAGAGGGAGTGTGTAAACTACAATGTAAACTATAATCCATGCTGTGTGGCAATGCTCCAAAATGTGTTCATAAATTGCAGTGAATGTATCACATTCTTTCTTGTCCCCACTGTGTCACAGGTCATTATATTTTTGTCTTTTGAAGACATCTCACTTCTTTTCAGAACTTTAGGGAATGAGATTGCAGTAGATAACTTTATTAACCTTGTTTTTTCTTTTGCCATTTCTAGAGAGTGGTTTCCAATTAGATCAGGAAGAAGTGGCTTCTCTGATAGGACTGGTATTCATGGAGAGAGATTTGGACAGGGTAATGAGCTCCGATGGATGTTGGGGCTGAATACAGAACTAACATATGGGATAAAATGGATGAAACTTAAGGACCTTATGTTGAGTGAAGCAAGCCATGCATTAAAAGACAAATACTACATGACAACTCCAATATGAATTAAACAAATTAAGTTGTCTCAGAGAGGTGGAGACTGGATGATAGGCTTACAGGAAATTGGTGGGGAGAGGAAGGTTGTGAACTGATGCCTACATGGGTGAATTCTATCATTATGTATAGGTAAGTAATTGTGCAGTGAAGGGATAAGGTGGGGGCATAGGGATACTATTTGTTGGGGCTCTGAGGGCTTGAGGGGGACTAGGTTTGGGAAGATGGGTCAGATGATCCAAGGAATTGTGGGGAGGTTTTTGAGGGAGCAGGTGAATACGGGATATTGTCAGGTACATGGTTGAAACTATAATGTTGAGAAAACTCTTTAGAAAACAATATAAGGAAGGGTTACTTGTTTAAGTGGTTTGATGGAGGGCTTCTGTCACAGGGTGCAGCTGGGGCAGTCTTCTAGGCAGTGTTTAAGTGCTTATCTTGTCATCGTGTGTTATATCTTTGGGTGGATACCCATATGATGAGCCAGAAGCTCTTGTACCCCCATCCTGGGGAGGCCTGTTGTTCTCAAACTGAGGGAAGTGTGTCTCAAGAGCATGTGTGACTCCCAGTTGGGGAAGACAGACTAGCATATCAAGCCCTCAGCATTGATGCAAGTATCTATGAATCTGATCCTTCCAGCAATGAAGCTTGCCTGTCGCTGTGAGCCCTAAGGGAGGAGAAGAGAGGAATAGAATAGATGGAAGCAGGAATAACAGGGGAGCAAGGGAAATGTTCCAGAAGATCATGCAATGATGGATATAGGCCATGTTAAATTTCACCAGAAGTTATAAAAATGTGTGGTCTAAAATGTAAACCATAATGCAAACCATAATGTAACTAATAACTTAGAAAAATATACAGTCTAAAATATAAACTATAATTTAAACCATAATGAAAACATAGTTAATTGCCATGTTTCAATATTTGTCCCCAGCTGTAGCAATTATAACATCCACATGTAAAAAGATCATTGCTGGGGAAGGGGAAAAGGGTTTAATGTAGGGCATATTGGAATGCCCTATATTGTATGTGTGACTGTTCTGTGTTCTAAAACTTTTTTGAAGACAAAATTAAAAATTAAATTAAAAAGATGTGGACATGGGGGAAGGAGTGAAAGAGATTGCCTTGCCATTGTACATACAGGGCAACACCTATTATAGTGAAGAAGGCAAAATTTCAAAAACAAAGTTTTATGATATCTTTCAATTTTTAATACCTCAGTTTGTTTTTTTACTTTATTTTAGTTTTTCTAAGTAAGTATGCTATTTCTAATCTTTAAACTTATCATTACTATTCTAGTTTCCTACTAATTAAGTTTGGAAATATATTTGGCTTCTTTTTTGAAGAAGTGTTGGATCACAGAGGGGTTCAGCTATGACAGGGAAGGAGCATGGCATTGGGTGTCATTGATGTTGTGCATATGGTTTGGAGGGAGTAATCCAAGGCATGTATATAGGGTATATAAAAATGTTCAGATATTCATCGAGTATTGCCATAGTAGGTAGAGTTACACATGACAACAGAGAAAGTGCTGGGTTCCTAGCTGGGGGAGCTATGTCACATCCCACAATGGAACAGCAACAGTCCCCTAAGTGCAAGGGCAAAGACCAGAGAATAAGGATGGTCCAGTGATGGGCCCTTGATACTGATGGCTATGTTTATGAGCCTATGTGCGTTAAATTTCAACTAAGCCTAGAGCTGCAGGGTGCCTATGAGTTATCGCCTGAGAACCTCCATGTTGCTCAGAATTGGCCTTCTCTAAGCAAAACTCCACACATAAATGCATTACCTTCCGCCAAGCATGGGACATGACTCACAGCAATGAGCTTCCCTGGTGCTGGGGGATTACTACCAATCACAAACAGGTGATGTGACTAGAAAAATACCTTGAATAAAAGGGGAAAATGGTAAAGACAAATGAGTTTACATGGCTAAGAGACTTCAAAATGAGTTAGGAGGTGATCAGAGGGGTCACATTTACTTCATCTCAGCAGGATCCCAGAGATAGCCAAAGTAGATACACCCCAGGTATTGGTGTTCCTGAGGGCTCCAGAGACACACAGGTTCTATGGTCATGGCGGATGGCTCTGGATTTCAATGCCTTACCAGCAGGCCCTACTTTGGAATGTGTGTTCCTGAGTGTGATGGAGTTGGACTCAGATATGACCTTTATACACATGCTTCTTCTGTCACTATTACTGAACCTGTGGTTGGTGCTGGGCTTGGTGTACACTCAGGAGACTTGAATCTCTAGACTGGCCATCTGTCAGCTAGGCCCTGAGCCTCAGCAGAGTTGCAACACCTACTCTCTAGTATGTTGAACTTTCCCAGGTCAGCTGAGAGATAAAGATAGTCATTCACCACACCAGGGAACCAAGAATGTCTAAAACTGGAAGCAGTAAAATCATATCCATCAGCCAGTTGGGATCTAAGCCCCCTCTCAATTTAGATGTGGAGTGGATATCAGCATCCCAGAGTCCATAGGATTGAGGAATATAATATGGATTATAGTGGACTTACAGGTATTCTACTATAGAATTATTTTGACTCTTGCAGTGGAAAAAATTATATCATTGCTGTGGAGACAGTGACTGTGGGAGGAGGGGCACCCGGCTTGCTTCAGTGGCAAACAATGCGGCAAGAGGTGACACTGCCTCTGCCCACTGGGCCTAGACAAGGTGACCACGCCAGACTAGGCCTTTGCTGCTAATGGCTAGCCAGCACCGCCCTCCCCCTTCCTATCTCCCGCCTAGCCCAGCTCTCACTTCCCCTCCCCCCTCCCTTAAACCTAATCTCTTAGTACGCTGTTTGCCCAGCAACAGCTTCAGCCTATCAAGAGTTAGCACATACTCTACTGGCCAATCACTAGCCCAATGCCAGAACATTGCCTTATATGGAAACAGCATTTGCCCTAGCCAATCAGAACCCGCCACACCACTCCCCAATCCTTTAAATCTGCATCCTCTTCCACAATAAACCAGACTTGTGCCATCAGCCTGTCTCCGTGACTTCTTCCTGGGTCGTGCGCCCTCCACGCCTTTGGAGCCCCCGAGGGAAGCCTCAGCGGCCATACGAGGCTTTCTTCCCCATGCAAGGGACCCCTCCCGTCCCACAACGGGACCCCACTCGTCCCTTAACAGGGACCCCGCTCGTCCCACAACGGGACCCCACTCGTCCCGCAACAGGGACCCCGCTCGTCCCTTAACAGGGACCCCGTTTCGTCCCTCAAGTGACCATAGGAGTTGCTCTGGGCTGGGAGAGAGAAGAAGAGGTGCAATGCTGGGACATTTTCAGGACTTGGAGTTGTTCTGATTGATAATGCAGGGACAGATGCAGGATTTTATATATCCTTCCATAATCCACTGAATGGACTGAGGGAGAGTGTAAAGTACAATGTAAACTATAATCCATGTGGTGTAGCAGGACTCCAAAATGTATTCACCAACTGCAATTAATCTGCCATGATGATGAAAGAGGTTGTTAATGTGGGAGGAGTGGGGTATAAGGGAACCTCTTATATATTTTAATATAACATTTTTGGTGATCTATGTATCTTAAAAAAGAAAAAAAACAGACAAATTTTAAAAAACCAAAAACAATCCAAAATAAATTCCTAAAGCAGAAATGTAGCATAATTGCTTAGTACAAGCTTCTGACTTCCCAAAAATGCTTTGAATTTTGAATAGTCTATATTCTTACTATCTCACTTTAATTCCCAAAGAGCACACTACTAGTCCATGTGAATGTTTCAACCTAAATCATGTTAATGTGCATTTTCATTTGTTTGCAAGATCCTGTTTGTGAAGACTTTTAAATAACAAAATAATATATGAAAACCAATGTATGTCTTTTTGACCCAGCTAGAGCTTATAATTTGATTTGAGTCCTAAGTATGTGAACTGATTTTTTTTTTCTCCCTTTGGCAGTTAAACATTGAATTAGAAGATTCTTTTTCTTTTAAGATGTACTAAGCAGGAATTGGGGCAACGATGTAAGAGTAAGTGTACCCACATCATCTCTCCTTCAAAAAAATGTCTGAGTGGAGACAAAATCCTGCCTGAGTGAGCTGTTTTGGGAACCCACAAAGCAGGAGGTTTCTGGACATTGATCTGAAGAGAGTGCAGCAAAAAGAGTGATTTTCTTAATGTAAAATTGTGGGTTTCTGATGCTTGTGGTTGAAGCTGTGGGAAGGCTAAGATCCTCCCTTAAGCCAGATAGCCTCAGTATTCCCCAAACCCTGCCAGTCACTTGAAAGCATTACCCAAATTCCACATTCCCCTTACCCATGATCCCCAAACCAACATTCCCTGAACTTGTGTCCCAAGAACCTGGCATTCCCCAAACTTCAAAACTCCAGTTGTCCCCAAACCATCCTGTCTCAGGCAAACTCCAAGAGTGGTTGGTTCTGTTGAGAAGGCCATGATGAGTGTGAGTTCAATTGCCTGGATGCCCCATTTTGAGGTTTAAGGAGCATACTTGCTGGCTTGAAGAGAAACCAGGAAGAGGTGAGAGCTGAATCTGCTGAGGCTGCCTGATTTATCTAAATGCCCTGGACTAGGGAAAATTGCTGTGGGAGGAGAATGTGGATTCAGGCAATTAACTAGTCCTGTGCAACACACCTAAATGATGGGAACAGTGGAAAGTACTTGGTAGGCTTCCAAGAGCATATTTAGTGTCCATGGCAATGTGTGGGTGCTATCTCTCAAAGAAACTTATAGTTATTATTATCAGAGGTGAGTGGGTTCACCAGGGTCCCATTTGAATCTCAGAGGGGACCTCTTACATGCGCATCCAGCTGCCCTGGGAGAGAGGCAAGTGAGGAAGGGGGAAAGGGAGAAATACAGATTTCTAATCAATTTATTCAGTTGCAAAGAGTCAATCCTGCCCCAGGAAGAGGACTCTTTTTTTTTTTTTTTTGAAAATGAAGTTTTTTATTTTCCTTTTTTTAAAGATACATAAATCACACAAAATATTACATTAAAAAGTATAAGAGGTTCTGATGTACCCCACTCTCTACCTCCCACCTCCCACATCCAAAACCTCTTTCATCAGTGTTGCACATTCCTTGCATTTGATGAATACATTTTGGAGCACTGGTATACCACATAGGTTATAGTTTATTCTGTAGTTTACACTATCCCCCAGTCCATTTAGTGGGTTATGGCAGGAAATATAGTGTCCTGCATTTGTCCCTGCAATATCATTCAAGACAATGTCATGTTCCCCAAATGCCCCCAAATCACATCTCTTCTTCCATATTTCTGCTTTCAGCAATTCCTTTGTCCACTATCTCCACATCAATGATGCAATTTCTTCCATTGCTAGTCACAATAATTCTATAGGAGAATACTCGTAAGTCCACTCTAATCAATATATTTTTTCTTTCATCCTGAGGACCCTGGGATGGCAATGTCCACTCCAGTTCTCAATTGAGAGGGGGCTTTGATCCCACATATCTGATGGATGTGATTCTCCCACTTGCAGTTTTTGACTTTCTCAGTTCCCATGTGTGGTGGTTCGCCATCATCACCTCCCTGTTATCTGAGCTGGGTAAGTCCAGTGAACAAGAAAGTAGGTATTGCAGCTCTGCTGAGGCTCAGAACCCAACTGGCATATGGACAGTCCAGAGATTCAAGTTTCCTGAGCATACACAAGCCCAAGTACCAAATACAGGTTCAAGAATGTGATAGAAGAGGCCTGTGTAGAGAGGCCACATCTGTGTCCAACTACATTGCACTCAGGATCACAAATTCCAAAGTAAGGCCCAATGGTAAGGCACTGAAATCCAGAGTCATCTGCCATGACCATCGGACCTGGTGTCTCCGTACCCATCAGGAGCACCACTTTGGATGTCTCTGAGATACTGCTGGCATTTTGACCTGGAAGGATGGTTTGGCTCAGTGGAGGAGATTCAGCCTAAAATGTGGAAGTCTCTGTTTCAGTTCCCAGCTCCTCTTAGAGTAGTGACCCCCCCCCCAGAATATTAAATATCTAGCCAATGCTTTGAGACAGGGAAAACACAGACATTATCCCTGTATTGGCTTTCCTTGGGTTTCTTATTTTATCTAAAGAAAATAAAATGCTTTTGTTCCACAATTCAATTTATCTTACTCACTAAAACCCACTTCAAAATTTCAAGTGACAAAGCTTCAGGGTAATTGATTAATAAACACCAGCAATCTGACAAGCTCCCTGGGGGCATAAGAGGGAAGTCTGGTTTTTCTTAATGTTTGCTTGACTCCTTACTGGACGGCATCTCTGTTTTTGTTGTTGTTGTTTTCTTTTGTTTTGTTTTCTTGTCTTTCCTTCCTCTTTATCCACCTACCCTCCTTTTTTTTTTTCTATTAGGTGTTCCTGGCTTGTTTCTTGTTTGTTGTTCTTCCTCATCCTCGATTACCTTTTTTCAGTGTGTACTGATTTTGGCTACAAATGCCCTTTTCCTTCCTATATCTTACTATCCTTCTGTTGCTGCTTTTATATTTTGCCTCTCTTCGTTTAGCCCCCAATTTTTCTGTCTTTTTATTTATAACACTTATATTTGTGCTTTCTATCTTTTAATAAATCTTTATGTTATAGTCTGTACTTTTCTCCTGATCGCACTGGTCTTTTAATCCATACTATATTCTTCTCCATGTTCAGTTTCCCATCTCATTGTAGGTACCCCACCTTTTTTTCCTATTACTCTATAAAGGTTACATGAGTTTAATATTCATTCTCCTAGGTCTTGTATGGTTCTTCTGATGCCATTTACTTTCAATACTACTATTATCCATTTTCTTTCTTCCCTCTTTTGCTTTCCCTGGCCTAACCATTTTCTTCAAGGAAACCTAGACAACAATATGGAAATAAAATAAGAACAAAGTATCAAAGAGAAAACTTAACACACACACAAAAATAGCACCTAAGTACAACCCAAGGCTAGGCAGAGTAGCTAATCAACTGAACGAACACATCAAGATAAAATAATGACCAGAGAGCAGCAAAAAATTACAAACCATATGAATAAACAGGAAGACATGGCCCAATCCAAAGAGCAAACTAAAATCCAGGAAGAGGAGCAAATTAAACAACTAATCAAAGCACTCCAAACAAATATCATGGGTCAACTTAATGAAGTGAAGGAAGAGATTAAGGATATTAAGAAAAAACTTGGAGAGCATACTGAAAAAATTTTAAACATACAGAAAAGATAACAGATATGATGGTGATGAATGGCACAATCCAAGAAATAGAAAATACACTCTCAACAAATAACAGCAGATTTCAACAGTCATGGAGGAAATTAGTGATATGGAAGGCAGTACATCTAAAATCAAACAGATAGTAGAATTGATAGATAAAAAGATAGAAAAAAATCAGCAAGGACTTAGAAATTTGAGTGACAACAGAAAACATACAAACATACACATTATAGTCTTCCCAGACAGAGAAGGGAAAGGGGACAGAAAGGGTGTTGGAGGAAATAATGGCTGAAAACTTCCCAAACCTATTGAGGGATATGGATGTACATGTCCAGGAAGTGCAGTGCATCCAAAAGAGTATAATTCCCAACAGGTCTACCCCAAGACATATATTATCAAACAATCCAATTCTCAAGACAAAGAGAAAACACTAAAGGCAGCAAGAGAAAAGAGAATGATCACATACAAGGGAAACTCATTAAGATTAAGTGCTGATTTCCCATCTGAATCCATAGAAGCAAGAAGGCAGTGATATGACATAGTCAAAGTACTAAAAGAAAAAAATATCAAGCCATGAATACTCTGTCCATCAAAGCTGGCATTCAAAAATGATGGAAAGTTCAAAACATCCATAGATAAACAGAAACTAAAATAACAAAACTACTCTTCAAGAAACACTAAAGGGAGTTCTGCAGGAGGAAAGAAAAAAACAGGAAAGAGTTGGGGGAGAGTGTAAGAACAACTAAAAAGACAAAATGAGAAAATATATAACATACAAAAATCCAAAGAAAATATGGCTGATGTAAGTAATTCCTTCAGAGTATTAACACTGAATGTTAATGGATTAAACTCACCTGTCAAGAGACACAGATTGGCAGAATAGATAAGTAAATATGACCATCTCTATGCTCTCTACAAGAATCCCACCTCAGTCCCAGGATTCAAGGAGGCTCAAAGTGAATAGCTGGAAAACAATCTTACAAGCAAACAATAACCAAAAAATTTTAGAAATAGCTATACTAATAACAGACAAAATAGACTTTAAATGCAAAACTATTGTGAGAGACAAAGATGGACACTACATATAATTAAAAGGGGTAATCTTAGAAGAAGAAAGAACAATCATAATCATTTATAACCAGGGCACCTCAAAATATGTGAGTCAAACACTAGAAAATCTAAGTGGAGGAATAGATGCCTCTACAATTATTGTGGGGTACTTTAATACACCATCATCATCATTAGACAGAAAGTCTCTGGACCTAATAAACGTATACAGAACATTACAACCAAATACAGCGGGATATACATTGTTCTCAAGTGCACATAGATCATTCTTCAAGATAGACCACATGGTAGGCCACAGAGAAAGTCTCAATGAATTCAGAATGATTGAAATCATACAAAATAATTTCTCTGAACATAGTAAAATGAAGCTGGAAATCTTCAAGGGCCAGAGACCCTGATTAGGTATAAAGACATGGTAGTTAATCAACACCCTCTTAGACAAACAGTGAGTCAAGGAAGAAATTTCAAAAGAGATCAGTAACTACCTTGAAACCAATGAAAATGACAGCACAACATATCAAAATGTATGGATGCAGCAAAAGCTGTACTGAGAGAGAAATTCATGGCCATAAATTCATACATCAAAAAAGAAGAAAGTGTTAAAATCAAAAACCTAACTGCACACTTGAAGAAATTAGTAAACAAACAACCCTAAAAGGAAGATGAAAGAAGGAAATAATAAAGGTCAGAGCAGAAATAAATGAAATAGAAAATAATAAAGCACTAGAAAAAATAAAGCGGAGAGCTGGTTCTTTGAGAAGGTCAATAAAATTGACAAACCCCTAGCTAGACTAACAAAGAAAAAAAGAGAGAAGATGCAAGTACACAAAATTAGAAATGAGAAATGGGATATCACCAGTGACCCCACAGCTATAAAACATATCATAAGAGGATATCTTAAGAAACTATATGTAAAAAAGGACAATTAAGAGGAAATGGGGGAGCAGACATGGCTCAACTGATAGCGTGTCCGCCTACCATATGGAGGCCCAGGGTTCAATATCCAGGGCCTCCTGACCCATGTGGTGAGCTGGCCCACATGCAGAGCTGCCACATGCAAGGAGTGCCATGCCATGCAAGGAGTGCACCCTGCAAGGAGAGCTGCCCTGTGTGAAAAAAAGCACAGCCTGCCCAGGAGTGGTGCCACGTACATGGAGAGCTGACACAGAAGATGACACAACAGAAAAGAGATGCAGATTCCCAGTGCCATTGAGGGTGCAAGAGGACACAGAAGAACACACAGCAAGTGGACAGAGAGCAGACAATTGGGGAGGGGAGAAAGGGAGAGAAATAAATAAAAATAAATCTTCAAAAATAAAAGAAACAGACACAGAAGATCACACAGCAAATGGACACAGACAGGAAAACAGCAGGGTAGGGGGAGAGAGAGGAAAAAAACAGAATACTTAAAAAAAAAACAAAAAAAACTCCACCACACACAAAAAGGAAATGGATAGTGCTGGGTTCAGTGAACACAGGCTTGGGGGAATGTGGGCTTGGGGAATGCCAGTTTAGGGAAGGTGGATTATGGGGGATGTGGGGTATGGGAAATGCAAGGTCCAGGGAACATGGATTCAGGAATCACATGTTTGGGGAACAACGAGCTTGGGAACAATACAGTGTGACCAGTGGTGTTCAGGGAGTGCTGTGGCTATCAGCACTAGGGGAAGTGTTTAGCCTTCCCACATCTTCCAGCTCTAGAGTCAGAAACCCATGGTTTTACTTTGAGCAAGCCTTCCTTTTGTTGTACTCTCTCCAGGTAAATGTCCAGAAACCTCCAACTTTGTGGGTTCCCAAAACTGCTCACTCAGGATTCTGTCCCCACTCAGCTGGTTTTTTGCAGGAGAGATGCTGACAGTGCATTCACTCAGACACCATCTTGCCCTGAACCCAGCATTCCCCAAACACTGGCATTCACCTACTCCTCCAGTCTTGGACAAACTCTGGTAAGGTGTGCAGAGGGGCCTGAGGAGTGCGGGTTCAATAATCTGTTCCCCCACTTTTTTTTTTTTAAGCTTCGAAGAGCATGCCGGTTGGCTTGGGGAGAGGCTAAGAAGAGAAGAGAGGTGAATCTGCTGAGAGACTTGATTTACCTAAATGCCCTGGGATAGGGAAAATTGGTCTGGGAGAAGTGAGAGTTAACAATTAGCTGGTCTTGCACAGCATACCTAAGGGAGGGGGACAGCAAGATGTGCTTGGTAGGCACCCAATAGCATATTTAGTGTTCCTGGAAAAATGTGGGTGCTCTCTCAAAGAAACTAAGAGTCATTATCTTCAGTGGTGAGCTGGTTCACCAGGGTCTCATTTGAATCTCATAGGGGAGCTTTCACATGGCCCTCCTGCTGCCCTGGGAGAGAGGGAAGTGAGGAAGGAAGAAAGAGGAAGCATAGACTCCTAAGCAGTTTATTCAATTGCAATGAGGATTCCTTGCTTGAGGTCTTATCTGACCTTATTTGTTTGATTTTTTTTTCTTGTCTTTGTTTCCTTTTTTATCTCTGCATTGCCTTTTTTTTTCTTTTTTCCCCTTTTTTTCTTTTTTTCCCCTTTCAGTAAGGTGCTGTAGGCAGTGTTTCTTATTTGTTATGCTTCCTCATCCCCAATTTCCTCTTTCTGTATGTACTGATTTTGGATACCAACCCTATCCAATCTGCTTTACATCTTTCTATGTTTGATCATCTATTGTATCTCTTACATTCCCCCAATTTTTCTGACTTTTTATTTCTAACACTTTATTTTTATTCAATCTTTATGTTATTGTCTTTTCTTTTCTCTTTCCCTCTCCCTGACCACACTGGCCTTTTAATTCATACTATATTCTTCTCCATATTCAGCTTACCATCTCATTGTAGGAACTCTACTTTTTTACTGATATATGTCTACACAGCTTATATGAGTTTAATATCCATTCTCCTAAGTCTCACATGGTTCTTCTACTAACACTTAATATCAATACTACTGTTATACTTTCTCTTTTCTTGCCTCTTTTGCTTCCCCTGGTCCAATATTTTCCTTCAAGGGGACTTAGATACCAAGAAGGAAATAGAATAAGAAGAACATAGTGTCAAAGAGAAGACTTAACATGCACACAAAACAGCACCTAAGTAAACTGTGAGAATAGACAGAAAAGGTAATCAACTTAACAAATTCATCAAGATAAAATGATGACCAGACAGCAACAAAAAATTACAAACCATACCAAAAATCAGGAAAACATGGCCCAATCCAATGAACAAACTAAAAACCAGAAAGAGGAGCAGAACATTGAACAGCTAATCAAAGCTCTCAGAGCATATATCATGGACCAATTTAATGAAGTGAAGGAAGAGATTAAGAATATTAATGTTCTTATTAAGAATATATAATATTCTTATTAAGAATATTAAGAATATATAATATTAAGAAAAAACTTGGAGAGCATACACAAGAAATTGTAAATGTATGCAAAAAGATAATGGATATGATGGGGAGGAATGGCACAATCCAAGAAATCAAAAATACACTCTAAGCAAATAACAGCTGATTTAAACAGGCAGGGGGAAATATTAGTGAAATGGAAGGCAGTACATCTAAAATCAAACAGATAGTAGAATTAGTAGATAAAAAGAAAAAAAAATCCAGCAAGGTGTTAGGAATTTGAATGACAACAGAAAACACTCAGATATATGCATTATAGTCATTCCAGAAGGAGAAGAGAAGGGAAAAGGGACAGAAGGAGTGTTGGAGGAAATAAAGGCTGAAAGCTTCCCAAACCTATTGAGGGATATGAATGTACCTGTCCAGGAAGGACAATTCACCCCAAACAGCATAAATCCCAACAGGCCTCCCCCAAGACATATACTTGTCAAGTTATCCAACACTCAAGAGAAAGATAAAATACTAAAGACAGCAAGAGAAAAGAGAATGAACATATACAAGGGAAGCTCAATAAGATTAAGTGCTGATTTCTCATCTGAATCCACGGAGGCAAGAAGGCAGTAGAATGACATAGTCAATGTACTAAAAGAAAAAAAAAATTCCAGCCACGAATACTTTATCCAGCAAACTTCAATGTAAATTATAACTCATGCAGTGCAGCAGTGCTCCAAAATGTATTCATCAAATGCAGTGAATGTGCCACAAAGATGAAATAGGTTGTTGATGTAGGAGAAAATGAGGTGGGATTGGGTGTGGGGTATACAGGAACATCGTATTTTTTAATATAACATTTTTTGTGACCTATGTATCTTTTAAAAAATGGTGTTTAAATAAAATATATCCATGCAGTATAGCAGTGCTCCAAAATGTATTCACCAAATGCAATGAATGTGTCACAAATATGAAAGAAGTTGTTGATGTAGGAGGAGAGGGGAGGGGTGGGGAGTGGGGTATATGGGAAGCTCTTATACTTTTTAATGTAAATTATTTGTGATCTATGTATCTTTTAAAAAAGGCAATGAAAAAATTCAAAACAAAATGATGGAGAGCTCAAAATATTCACAGAAAAACAGAAACTAAGAGAGTGTGCCAACAAGAAAGATGTCCTTCAAGAAATAGTAAAGGGAGTTCTGCAGGAGGAAAGAAAAAAAAAAACAGGAGAGACAGAGTTGGAGGAGAGTGTAAGAACAACTAAAAAGACAAAAAGAAAAGAATGACATATAATATACACAAATCCAAAGTAAATATGGCTAATGTAAGTAATTCCTTGAGAGTAATAACACTGAGGACCCCCACTTCTCCCACATCAACAACTTCTTTCATCATTGTGGCACATTGATTGCAATTGTTGAATACATTTTGGAGCACTGCTGCACTGCATGAATGATAGTTTACCTTGTAGTTTACACTCTCCCCCAGTAGTTCCAGTGGGTTATGCAGGATATATAATGTCCAGCATGTGTCCCTGAAATATCATTTAGGACAACTCCAAGTCCCAAAAATGCCCCCATCACATCTTTTCTTAGAATAGATGGAAGCAGAGTAACTCGGGAGCAATGGAAGAGTTCCACAAGATCATGTAATGATGGATATAGGACATGTTAAATTTCACCAAAAATGTACAAAAGTCTCTTGGCTAAAATGTTAACCACAACGTAAATCATAATGTAACTAAAAATTTAGAAATTGTACGGTCTAAAATATAAACCATAATGTAAAACAAAATAGAACCATGTTTGGTAGCCATGTTTCAATATCTGTACATCAGCTGCAGCAAATATAACATGAACATGTCAGAATATTATTCCTGGGGAAGGGGGAAAAGGGTTTAATATTGGATATATGGGAGTCCCCTATATTGTACATGTGATTTTACTGTGATCTAAAAGTTTTTTTAAGACAAAATTAAAAATTGTACTTTTTAATGTAACTTTTTCTGTGATTTCTATATATCTTCAAAAAAGAATACAAATATGCAAAAAATAAAAACTAAATAAAAAAGAAGAAATGGACAAATTCCTAGGAACACATAAGCAGCAGCCTACATTGATGAAAGAAAAAAAATTATGACCTCAAGAAACAAATCATGAGTAAAGAGATAAAATCAGTCCTTATAAACCTCCCATCTAAGAAGAGCCCAGGGTCTAATGGCTATAGGTAAATTCTACCAAACATTCTGGAAAAAAACTTACACCAATTTTGCTGAAACTCTTCCAAAAAAGTGAAATTGAAGGAATATTGCCTAACTCATTCTGTGATGCCTATCTTACCCTAATACCAAAGCCAAACACAAACACCACAAGAAAGGAAAATTACAGAACAATCTGTCTATTGAACCTAGATGTTAAAATCCTCAATAAAATACTGGCTAGTTATTTTCAACAACACATCATAAAAGTTACACTTTGCGACCAAGTGAGTTTCATCCCCAAAAGGACAGCCTAGTGTGTCAAGCACTCAGCAGTGTTGCAAGTATCTAAGAATCTTGTCCTTCAAGCAATGAAGCTTGGTTGCTACTGTGGCCCTTGAGCAGAAGGGGATAGAGAAATACAATAGTTGAAAAAGGAGGTAAATTTGGGGCAATGGAAGTGTTCTGGACAATCCTGGAATATTGGACATGGGCCTTGTTAAATATCACGAAAATTTTATAACAGGTTTGAAGTTGGGTATGTGGGAGTTCGCTATATTCTATATGTGACTTTGCTATGACCTAAAACATTTTTGAAAACATAATAAAAATAAATAAAGGATATAGACACCAAGGAAGAAATGGAATAGATTTCCTTGCCACTGTACATAGAGGGCAACATCTATTGCACTGATGAAAGGTAAAACATCAAAGGAAATTTTTATGACATTTTTCATTTTGTTAATACCCCAAGTTATTTTTTACCTTATTTTAGTTTTTTGAAATTATTATGTATTCTATTTCAAATCTTTAAACCTATGATTACTGTTTTATTTTCCTATTAATTGAATTTGGCATTATATTCAGCTTTACTTTTGAAGAAGTTTGGATCACAGAGAGGTTCAGTTATGGCAGGGGAGGAGCACTGATCTGAGGTGTCACTAATGGAGGATTCATGGGTGGGAGGGAGTTCTCCATGGCATGCAAATAAGGTATATAGATATGTTCAAGTGTTTGTTGGGTATTGAAATAGGGGGGTTAGTTTCACATGGCAATTGAGGGAGTGCTGAGTTCTGATTTGGGGAAACTCTGTCACATTCCCCAATGGAGCAGCAACAATACCCCAAGTACAAGGGCAAAGACCAGTGAAGAAGGATAGTCCAGAGATGGATCCTTAATACTGATGACTATGCTTAAATGCCTTTGTGCTTGAAATTTAAACTAGGCCTGGACCTGTAGGGTCCTGAGAACCTCCATGTTACTCAAATGTGGCCATTCTCTAAGCCAAAGTCAGCAAATCCATTACCTTTCCCCCAGTGTGGGACATGATTCCCAGGGATGAACCTCCTGGTGCAAAAGGATTACTAGCAGGAACAAGTTGGTGATGCAACTAGGAAAAGACATTTAATAAAAGGTGGGAAATGGTAAAGGCAAATGAGTTTATATGGCTAAATGAGTAGGGAAGTCATCAGAGGGGTGTACTTATGCACATCTCATCAGGATCCCAGAGACAGCCAAAGTAGATACAATCGCAGGTACTGGTGCTCCTGAAGGCTACAGAGACACACACGTTCTCTGGTCATGGCAGATGGCTCTGGAGTTCATTGCCTTGTCAGTGTGCCCTACTTTGCAATTTGTGATCCTGATTGTAATGGACTCAAAAGTGACCTCTGCACAAGCCTCTTCTGTCATTTTACTGAACCTGTGTTTGGTGCTGGGGTTGGTGTATGCTCAGGAGACTTGAATCTCTGGATTGGCACCATGTGCCAACTGGGCTCTGAGCCTCATCAGAGTTGCAACATTTACTCTCTAGTTCATTGGACTTACCCAGGTCAGCTAACAGGGAGTTGAGGATGGTCAACCACCACACCAGAGAACTGAGAGAATGTACAACTGCAAGCAGGAAAATTGCATCCATCAACCATGTGGGATCTAAGCCCCTTCTCAATTTAGATGTGGAGTCAACATCACCATCCCAGGGCCCACAGGATGGAGGACTATAATATGGATTGGAGTGGACTTGCTGGTATTCTACTATAGAACTATTGTGACTCTAGCAATGGAAGAAGTTTTATCATTGATGTGGAGATGGCAGCCACAAGAGTTGCTGAGGGAGTTAGGCCTCAGGACAGGACTTTTATGGATAACCAGAAATTACATGAGGAAAACTTCCACACAAGAGTTAGGCAATCTCACATTTATTATGTCTGTTACTCACTACATGTTACCATCTACTCTATACATTTTCACATTTTTACAGGAAACCTAATTAAAACTTCTACATGCATTAAACATAGTAGTCAATTTCAGCCCTTCAGAGGAAGATTTTAATAATGAAGTGGATAAGATGAACCACTCTGTGCCTAATGCTCAGCCTCTTTCTCAAACTACTTCTTTCATTGTTCAATGGGCTCATGAACAAAGTAGCTATGGAAGCAGGGATGGAGGTTATGCATGAGCTCAGCAACATTGATTTTCCCCTTACCAAGGTAGTCTTGGTTATATCCACTTTGAATGTACAATCTGCCAGCAACAAAGACACTCAACCCCTGATATGGCACCAATCCCTAAGGTGATCATCATGCTACCTGGTGGCAAGTTGATTATATTTGACCCACTTCCATCATGGAAGGAGCAGTGATTTGTTTTAACTGGAATAAACAAATACTCCAGATATGGGTTTGCACTCCCTGAACACAATGCTTCCAAAACTACCATCCTTGGACTTATTGTATGCCTTATCCATTATCTTGGCATTCCACACATCCTTGCTTCAATCAAGGGAACCATTTCACAGCAAATGATGTGTGGGAATGGACACATGCCCATAGTATTCATCGGTCTTACCATGTTCCCCATCCTCCTGAAATATCTGGATTGATGGAATGGTGGAATAGTCTTCTGAAGACTTAATTATGGTACAAACTAGGCCTCAATACCTTTCATGGCTGGGGCATTGCTCTCCAGGACACTGTGTATGCTCTAAGTCAGCATCCTCTCTATGGTGCTGTTTCTCTAATATCCAGGATTCCTGGGTCCAGGAATCAAGGGGTGGAAATGGGAGTTGCACCAGTCATTATTGCCCCTAGTGATCCACTAGGAAAAATTTTGCTTTCTCTTCTAGCAACCTTAAGCTATGCTGGTCTATAGGTTTTAGTTCCAAAAGGAAGAGTGCTCCTCCTTTTTGAACTAAACAATGATTCCATTGAAGAGGAAGTTAAGACTGTCACTTGGCCATTTTGGGATCCTTTTACCACTGAATCAACAGGCAAAGAAAGGAATTACTGTACTGGCTGGGGTGGTTGATCCTGACTATGAAGAGGATATAAGACTACATCTACATAATGAGAGTAAAGAAGACTGCCTGGAATACAGAGGTACTCTAGGGCATCTCTTAATACTTCCATGCCCTGTGATTAAAAAATAACATACAACAACCCAATCCAAGCAGGACTAACAATGGCCCAGAATCTTCAGGAATGAAAATTTTGGTCACCACACCAGACCAAGAGCCATGGCCAGCAGAGGTGCTTGCTGAGGGTAATGGGAACATGGAATGGGTGGTGGAAGGTGGTAGTAGTAAATATGAACTTTACTCATGTGACCAGTTACAGAATCAAGGACTGTAATGGTCATGCATCTTTCTTCCTTGTTTTGAGTTTGACTGTATATGTACATAAAATGAATACTTTTGTTTTCTTCCCTACTTTTGCCTTATCAAGTTGTGTTAGTTCATGTCATAATATTTAATGATTTCAAATTTAAGAATGAATATTACTCAAGGGCTTGTCTCTATTCTGTAGAAAATTAATGCACCTCTGGTTGTACATAGGGCAATTAAATATTGTTAGGCTGAAACACATACACACACATATGTCTGTTATTGTTTTTATTTAAAGATTATATATGATTTAAGGTGAGGTGTATAGCTGCCAAGTTGACAAGAGGTAGACTGTGATGGCTAGGCTAACGTATCAACTCAGCCAGGTCATTGTGCCCACTTGTTTCATCAAGGAAGCACCGGGCTACTTGTAATACAAGGACATTTGTGGACTTTTGTCATCAGTGAGTTTACTGCATAGGTCCCTGATTACTTTTACAACCAACCAGAGAGATTGCCATCAGCAATGAATGATGTTTTATCCAATTGTTGAATGCCTTGAAAGGGGGAGAAATTTCAGCATTCAGAGAGATTTTTCCAGTCCATCTTTGGACAGCCAATGTCTTCTGGAACATACATTGAACCCTCATCAGACCTTCTTGGAGCCCCTGGTTTGCAGCTTGCCTGTAGAACTGGACTTGTTGCATCCCCACAGTGACATGAGAGAATTTTATAAAATCCCAATTTACAGGTATCTCCTGTTGATCATATTTCCGTAGAGAACCCTGACTAATGCAGCTTCTCCTTGCAGCTTGTAACAAAATGATAGACAAAAGACATAATCCAAGAATTATTGAGTTATTGGGCAAAAAGAAATCTGAAACCGATTCTGGAAATTCCAAGCCTCTGGAAATCAAGGCCCCAGATGATAGTACCCCATTTGAGGAATTAACTAAACTTGGAACTTGTAAGCAGGATTGAAAATGCAGTTATTGACTAAAGACTTTTGGAAAATTTTACTCTCTGATGGCTTGGCCCCCTTCTTCCTGCATGCCAAACCAACATACTTTTTTAGAGAACTGTATGAACAAAGTCACTCTCAACCCAGACTTAAAGGTAAATGTAGGGGTGTCAATGCAGCTCAAGAAGAAATGAAAAAAATCATGTAGACTGGGTTTCAGGGATCAGATTAAAGACCACTGACAAGTTTATTGTACAAAGTCATAGCATTTGTACAATTCCAAACAATGCTCTATTTAGCAAATAGGACCTAGCAATGCTATAATTAAAAACTTGGCAAACACTATGCACATTGATCTTAACATGTACCTACACAATGAGGAACAAGAAATCACCACCTCCTTTCACTGACTTCTTTCTGAGCCATATATTCCCATGCCAACTGCAAACATTTCTGACTAAAGCAGTCATTTCAAGTATCCCAGCATGTTTTATGCTGGCTAATACTCCAAAATGCCCCCCTTTTATTTTATAGCAAGGTGACTGCCTGTCTTAGGTTGTCTTTCTCTGAAGATCTTACCCATCATGGACTACCAGTTAAGCACCTGCTGGGGGGAGGGGGTTGTTGCTGTCTTAATATGGCTTGAGATGCAGAATGTCATTCTATATGGTGTTTTGCCACCAACCAAGATTTCCTATTATTAGTATCACTAAGAATAGTAACCAGTACATGATAAGGTCATGAAATGTAGGAATCCATTGTTTCTACCAAGAGAAAGGATTTAATGATTTTAATTCTTTAGTCATTTCATTCCACATATCTGACATTTCTATCTCTAAATTTGATTGAGACATTAATATAGCTTTCTGTTGCAATGCCTGAATTTGCTGAGTTATATTAGAATGTTGATAGCCTAACAAATGTTTTCTAATACTATTCCATTCCTCTGAATCATTCCACTTTAAAGGAGTAACACAAAAAGAACTTTGATTATAATCACATTTGCATATTATATACTATATTCCCAATATGTCTTACAGCATTTTCCAGATCATTAACATGGTTGGATAATTTGCAACACTCTTTCCCTGGTGTCACTACACCAGGGGGTATCTAAACATATAGGAAACATAACAAAAGTGGTCTATTGAACTATTAAAAGATCATCATTCCAATTGTCCAGGTCTCTGTCACAGTTCTCTTCATCCCTTCCAAGAGCAGGAGGGGTCCGATGTCACAGTCCTTGGAGTGAGCATAAAGAACACTCATGGGTGATGTTCACTAGCTGGTGGAGCCCCTCAGCTTCTTTTCAGATCTTAATGATATGGCTCTGGATCTTCACAAAGGCATTTGCCTCAGTAGTCCTGAAAGAGGTGTTAGAGGAATGGGCAGAGACATAACAGATAGTTACCTGTTACTACTAGCAGGTATCCTGGATGTTTTTCCATAGGTCTGAGAGTGATTTACGATAGTCCATCATTTCTGTCTTGCTTTTAATATTTGCAATCCACCCCTGGATAGGATAGGCAGTCTTCAGAGTGACCAGACACTATTGGGTTAAATCTTCCACTTTCAGCAGGGTCTCCCATTCTGCACACAATTGCTTTTTTTATATAGTACTTTTGGCCTCTTTCCAGAATTGTGATTAAAAATCAAGGGGTACTTGTTTAGAATTTTGCCTTTACCACAAACCCCACCCAAAGCCAATATTGGTTCTGGCCACATCCAATTTACAGGCCAAGTTAATGTCCACAATTTACCTCCCTTTTATTATTTAAAGCAGCTTGCTGGAGGTTTTCCTACTTCCGTGAAGGATTTTTTTTTCAAATTAGTACATACAATGGTTTTAATATTTGAGCTAAATGAGGGATGAAGGATTTTTAATATTTTAACAATGTTACAAACTCTATTAACATGAGAAAACATTGTACTTTATTAATTATAAAGAATTTGATAGAGCAGTAGGGACCTTGCAGCCTGTTCTAATTGTTTCCCTATTTTAGGCTTTTAAGATAGGTTACTATTATTTCTGATGTTTCTTTTAATTTTTGGAAAGAGGATTACTGGTTAACATAATGTTAACATAATGAAACCAGTAGGGTTTCAGCCTCAGATTTTTCCTACACAGCCAGATTTTTTTAATCACCATGTCAGGATAGATGGTTGGGAAGCACTGCAAAAGTCCATTGTTGGGTTTTCCACAGATAGGGGAATGCAGGCTGGCTTGACTGTTTAAGAAGGTACTAAAGAATGTCTCATGATGATGGAGGAGAGTGTTGCTGTGGGGGAAGTAGAGGAGTGAGGGGGTGGGGGGTATATGGAGACCTCATGTGTTTTGAATGTAGTATTGGGAAAATGAATAAAGACAAAAAAAAGATGGGGGGAGTAGGGAATGGGAAGAGGAAAGCCAGAAGCCAGTGACATAAATCTTAGATTGCCAAAAAAAAAAAAAAAAAGAAGATACTAAAGAAAGTTTTAGCAAATTTTAAAACAAAGTGAGAATGACACAGTTGGATATTAATTTCTTGCAACAAACTAGCAGTATTTGGGATTGCTGCATACTACAGTGCTGTTAATTTAACTGATGATAAGAGGTTGTTTCTGTGACACACACCTTTTTATAATAATAAAATATTATAATTAACCATATTGTACTTTTGTTTAATATGCTGAATCATTGGTATATTTATACACTCAAGTATTCATATGAACCTTTTACTCATACAACTTTAATTAACAGAGGGTTAAAAAATCCTTTTAATTTTATAACACTTTTAAACACCTTCCATTCAACTTATAACATATTAAATGAACTCAACTATTTTATTACTATAATATTTCTTTCAAGGTAAAAGAACAAATTCCTTGTAACCAGTTTGAAATAAAAAGCTGCTTTTCAGGATTTGATTTTGAGAGAGCAGGTTTGAATATTATGTTCCTTTAAAAGAGATAAGACCTTTTCTTCTTTGAACACTGAGGAAATGATTAAAGTAAAGCACAAGAAGCTATTTTGATAAAACAGACTTTCTTTGTATACTGATTATTTAGGATAAATACTTTTTATAAACTTTTGCTAAAACGGACTAATAGCTTGAGAAACTTTGAGAAAGAACAAAATTTTAACTTTGCCTTAGTATATTGCCTGATACTAAACCTTTTTAAAACTTATGGACTCATCAATCTTACTTAACTTTTACATTAAAAATTTGTTTTCCACGAATCTTTTGCACATTCTGTATTTATTCAGGTTTAGTCCCACATTTTACCTTTTCTTAATAACCAATCATTTTATTTTAGGACAAAAATTATTTTCTGTTTTCTTAATAATAAAAACACATTCTATACATCCCACATACATAAGTTACCAGACAAACTTTTTACAACATATAATTACCATCAACACTAAACAAACTTATTAAAATAATGAACTTTTCTTCACTTTAAATACTTAATAGCATGTAATACAGAAACAAGTTGACAGAGGAAGCTAGCTGCTGACAAGTTTTCTTAATATAAAATTACCTTTTATTATTATCAATTTAAGTTTTGTTTAATAATGACTTTTTGGAATTAGCCATTTAAATACCTTAATTTAAACAATGCTTCCTTAAGCTTCTTATAATTATTTATAACTATATAGACTATAATTATATTATTTTGAGACAAACTTTACCTTCACAGAACACATTCCCTTACTTAAAGTTACCACAGTATCATCTACAACTTGCCACATGCATTTAAGTCCCATCTTGCATATGGTCATTTCCATTTTGAGTTTATGAAAATTAGCCATCCTATTTTGGGACAAAACACACCTTTTTGAACAAACTTATTACATTTCAATCAGCATTCCCACAAACATTTTGCCTTTTTAAATATTCATTTAAATTTACATTATTTAGTAAAAAATGCAAGAACTATTTTTTATGAAAGGACTCAGTAATTTCATTAATTAAGACTTACAATTTTTATCATTGTAGAGATTGTATTAACATTTAAATATTAATATAATGCTTATTTAATTTTTGGCCATTTGAATAGAGCTCTTTTAGAAATTTTTATTTATTAATATAAATTACCATCTGGAGGTATCAAAATATACACTGGCATTGAGCAAACAGACAAACACAAAACACATACAACACACCAACAGAAATATAAAGTTTACAATTTGACTCATAATTCTTACTTTTTTACGTTTTCGGTATAGCTGTTTTTAAGTTCATAATTTTACATCTTAGATTTTACTGTTTTTAAGATTTCTTCTGGAGTCCATGTTGCCTGTAACATGTAAGCTTGTGCTTGGGAACACTTTTATTAGTTATCAGCAACCAGTTAAGATAACTTGAGCAGCATAAATGTAGTTAAGCCTTTTATCTAGCAGTTTAGACAGACAAATTTTTTAGATTACTGCTTTTTTTTCTTTTTTTTTATTGACTTTGTAATAATATTACATTAAAAATATATATGTGAGGTCCCATTCAACCCCCCCACCTCCCCCCCCCCCCAGCAACACTCGTTCCCATCATCATGACACATCCATTGGATTTGGTAAGTACATCTTTGGGCACCTCTGCACCTCATAGTCAATTACTGCTTTTTAAGACTACACTGAGACTTGAAGTTCAGGAGTAAACTATTGATTTAAAACCAAAAGTTCCTTTTAATACCTTGATAAAAATTTTGTACTAATTTTATTATTTGGTTAAATAGGCCCAATCAAAATTAACAAGGAAACAAAACAGAACACCAATGTTGCAATGTTTTTCTCCTTTTCCAGTGGCTTAATTCTATTAACCCCTCCTAGCCCACAGCTACATTATCATGTAGACAGCAGTGGGTTTGCAGAGTTGTTTCCAGAATAATTTCCTTATCTTACTTAACACTTTAACAGAGAATTTTCTTACAAGCCTGATTTTACCAGCAAGGGCTTTTTTTAGTACTTCTGCCTGTGCAGGATGTTGTACTTTCTTCAAAGGCTTATAGGCTCTAGTGCCCGTAAGCATGTCCAAGGTAATATCAATATTGTGAGTCTGATTACTTTTAGCCAGAGCACTGCATTCTTTAAACAAATTACTTTCCCATAACAAATAGTAGCCTCTCATCAAGAAAGCTTTAGCTAAAACCATCCAATCTTTGGGACAAAGAAGATTTTGACTTACCAGTTCTATTAAGGAGAAAGTGAATGGGGCAGTTGGCCCATATGTGCTACAAGCAAATTTCAATTCTTTTAACAACTTTAAAGGAATAGATTCAAGCAGACATACATATTAGCCAGGATTATTGGGATGAGGGTGCTCTATGACAGGAAAAAGAGTAAATTCAGAAATATCCTTGCCATCCACCTGGGTGAATGGGAGACTGGCTTGCAAAGGAGATAGGACAGGAAGGGACACAGCTACAAGGAAACACTAGGTAAGGAGAACCCATGTTAGGGGGAAGGCACTGTTGACCAACAGAGGTGGCTTTCTGCAACACTTGTTGGTCCACTAAAGACAATTGTGACAGCTGCTGCTGGATAGCTATAGGGTAAGACTCACAGTTGTCCTCCTCACCTTTCCTATCATTCTCTAGGTCTACCAGAGGAGAAAAAGACTGTTGTAACAAAGTCTCCTTACCCTGCATAGCACCTTTTTCACTTTCACAAACTGGATCTAATGAATGACGAAAATCATGAGGATTATAACTTTCTAGACTTTGCCCCAAGATCAACTCTGTTTCTTTAAACTGATTGTGATATGATTTTGTACATAACATTGTTACTGATTTAAGGTTTTTAAAAAATATTATAGTTTCTTTTTTGGAATTCAGAGGGTAGAGTGTGGCAGTTTTATATAGTTTATGATTTCCAAAAAGAGATATTTATTTTTGTAAACATGTCTCTTCCTCTGGGCATGATACCCTTTGATTTAAATTCAAAGGCTTTATGTTCACTTGATTAAATTAAGATTATGACCTTGATTTGACCATGTCATTAGGGCATGGAGGGTTGAGTCCCTGCACACTTGGTGGGTTACATAAACAGACAAGACAGAAGATAAACACATGGAGAAAGCTCCATAGACATGGAGGAGGACAGAACTTGTCCACCTTGATACTGCAGCCCTGGGAAAAGAGATGAGCCATTCATCTGATAGTTTATAGCTGACCTTGTGAAGAGACCAGAGCAGCTGACCCCAGAAAGGAATGGACCCTCCAGCTTACAGCTGAGATTGGAAAGCTGAGACCATGGAGCCTTAAGATGAATGAGGAAGGCTAAACCCTCACAGATAGCAGCTCTCTTGCTTCAACACGTGGCAACAGGCATATGGTTAGAAAGTACTCTTATGGTACCTTGAGTTCAACTCTTTAGGGCCTTGTAATGGTAAGCTTCTACCCCAAATAAATATACTTTATAATAACCAACAGATTTCTGTTATTTCATATCAGCACTCCTTTGGCTGACTAATACATGTATTTAGTGGTATCTCGTTGTGGTTTTAATTTACACTTCTGCGAGGGCTAATGATGATGGATATCTTTTTATGTGCTTATTACCATCTCTTTATCCTCTTTTGTGAAATGTCTGTCATATCTTTTGCCCATTTTCTAATAGAAATTTTGATGTTTTACTGCTAAGTTTTGAGAGTCCTTTATATATTCTAGATGTTATCCCTTTATATGATACTTGTTTTGCAAATATTTCTCCCAGTCTGTAGCTTGTTTTTTCACTTTCCTCTCATGGGATTTTGCAAAGAAAAAATTCTTAATGTTAATGAAGTCTAATGCATCAGTTTTCCTTTATCCTCCTTGTGTTACATCTAAGAACACTTTGCCTACACTTAGATACTGAAGATCCTCCTGTGTTTTGTTTTTTTGCTTGGAGTTATTTTCAGTTGTTCACTTTACATATAAGTATATGATTCATTTTGAGTTCATTTTTGCATAAGATGTGAGGTTAGGGATGAGGGTTTTGTTGTTGTTTTATGTTTTGCCTATGGATGTCCAATTGCTTCAGTACAATTTGTTCAAAACCCTATCCAATCTCCACTAAATTGCTTTTGTTCATTTGTAAAAAAAAAAAAATACTTTGAGCATGCTTGTTTGGGCCTGTTTTGGAATTCTCTGTTTTATTCCATTAATCTACATGTCTGTCTCTCTGCCAATACCACACTGCCTTGATAACTGTAGTATAGTAAGGTTTAATGTTAGGTATAGTGATTTCTCCCACTTCATTCTTTTTTGTAGTTGTTATAGCTGTCCTAGGGTGTGTGATTTTTCATATAAATTTTAGAATAAGCTTGTCTATGTCTTCAAAAAAAAAAACTTCCCTGAGGTTTTGAGAGGAAATGTATTTATTTATTTTTTTAATTTTTAAAATTTATTTTTATATTTTATTTTTTCCCTCTTTATTTTTTAAAATGTTACATTAAAAATATGAGGCCCCCATATACCCCCAACCCCCCTCACTGCACTCTTCCCACATCAACAACCTCTTTCATCATCATGGGACATTCATTGCATTTGGTGAATACATTTTGGAGCACTGCTGTGCCACATGGATAGTGGTATTTAAGCCATACATTGGTTCAGGGAAAATTGACGTTTTTACTATGTTGAATTGTCCAATCCATGAACACAATATTTCTTTCCATTTATGTGAAGATTCTTTGATGTCTTTTTTCAGCATTTTAAAATTTCAGCATAAAAACTTTGTACATTTCTTGTCAAGTGTATATCTAAGTATTTTATTTACTTTGGAGCAATAGTAAATGGAATTGTGGTTTTATTTTGGTTTGCACATGTCCATTGTTAGTATATGAAAATGAGAATATTTCTGAGTGTTGATCTTTTATCTAGAGACCTTATTGAATATTTTTTCTTTGGTTTTGGTAGATTTCTTAGGATTTCCTATATACACAAGCATCTCATCTACAGATAGAGATATTTTATTTCTTCCTTTCCTGGTGGAATGTCATTTATTACTTCTCTTGTCTTTTTTAAAAAGATTTGTTCATTTATTTATTCCTCCCAACTGCTTGTGTTCACTGTCTGTACTCTGCGTACATTTGCTGTGCATTCTTCTGTGTCTGCTTGTCTTCTCTTCTTGTCTTCTCTTTAGGAGGCACCAGGAACTGATCCTGAGTCCTTCCAACATGGGAGAGAAGCACTCAATTGCTCAGGCCACATCAGTTCCCTGGCCTGTTGTGTCTCTCATCATATCTCCTTTGTGTTTATTTTTTCTGTGTGCGTGTGTATCATCTTTTTGTGCCAAGTAGGCCAGCCAGCACTCTACACCTGATCCTGGGACCCTCTGTATGGTAGGCAGGAGCCCAATTGCTTGAGCCACATCTGCTTTCCTTCTTCTTGTCTTAATCAAGTGGTATGAAATTTCAGTAATAGTGGTGAGAGTAGACATTCTTGCCTTTTTACTGATACTAGGTAGAAAACAGTCAGTCTTTCACTCTTCAGTGTGATAACTAGATTTTCTGTGTGGCTTTTTATCAAGTTGAGGTAATTCTGCTTTATTCATTACTTGCTGAGTATTTTTTAACAAATCAATTTTATTTATACATATCAAAAAAGCATAAATCTATCCAAAGTGTACAATCAATGGTATTTGGTGCAATCACATATTTGTGCATTCATCATTTCAATCATTCTTCAAGCAGTTTCCTTTTTTAATAATAATAATAAACAACAAACTTCATCATATCTCAGTCTCTCTATGCTTCTCCTGCCATACACAGCTGCTATTCTTTTTCCTTCTCTTTAGTATATTTGTGCTTATATTTTGTAAAGACAGTCTTAAATATGAAATATCACTCATATATGATTTAATTAGGTTTTACTATCTTATACAACCCCATGTTATAGTTTTTAGCTTTCTTTCTAGTAATATGCATGATCTTAGGCTTTCCTTTTCAACCACTGTCATACCCATAAAGTATCAATGCTAGTTACAAACACCATGATATGCTTTAACCATTTCTATGTATTTGTAAAGATTCATAAACAACATTTTTATTGATTCTGGACAGCTTAAACCTCAGCTTTCCATTCTCTATCCTCCTTCTATTTTCTGGTGTCCTATCTTCTAATTCTTAAAATTTACACAACATATTTCATTCATAATAGCATGATCACACAGTATTTGTCCTTTTATGAGGCATGAATGTGTATTGGATTTTATCAAATGCTTTATTTTTACATTGATAGATTTGATCATGATTTTTCTTCTTTAGCCTGTTGCTGTGACAGCCTAATTTATTTCCACTCTGGGGTTGATTTCAACTGATTGATCTTTTCTTCATTATTGGCTATATTATCCTGCTTCTTGCATGACTGTTAATTTTTTATTGCATTTCAAACATTGTGAACTTTACCCTTGGTTGGTGCTGGATTTATTTTTTTCCTTATAAATATTCTTGACCTTTGACTTGGGATCAGTTAAGTTACTTGGAAACAGTTTGCTTTTTTAATGATTTGCTTGCAAGGTGGGACTAGAATATTGCTCAGTTCAGTGCTAATTATTACTCACTTCTGAGATAAGACCTTTCTGTCAACTTTACCTAATGCCCTGACAAATTTATGAGTTTTTTTTTCCTCCTTTTACTTGTGGGAACAGCACTATTCCTGTCACCACTATGTTAATACCAGGAACTATTATCTTTTGTATTTTCTTGTGGTACTTTCCAAGGTAGTTTCCATACATGTATGCATCATCAATTTTTTCTTCCTGAATACTTGAGAGTAAACATCTGCAGATATCCTGAGTTTTCTGAGTTATTGTTTTTCTTCCAGTACTGTGTTCTCTGATCTCTAGTCACCTTGATCTCTCCTGACTCTCAGCTCTTCCTCTTCACCTTAGAAAGTCTACATGTTCTGTTTTTCTCCCTGCCTGCCCTACAGCATTGAATCTCTCTGAACAAAGTAGATTTGGGGTAACTGTATGATTCATCTAATTTGTTTTCTATCTCTCAGGATCACTCTGCTTGATGTGTTTAGGCATCTGATTTCTGATGACTTGAATTTTTTTCATATATATTTTTATTTTTTATTTTTTCTTAAAAAAAGGAGTTTTAGTCACACACCATACAATACATCTAAAGTATACAATCAGTGCCTCTCAGTATAATCACAGAATTGGGCTTTCATCACACAATCAATTTTCAAACACATTTCTTTGCTCCAAAAAGAAAATCCCATGCCACTTATATCCTCCTGTTATTGAAACTTAGCATTAGTGTTGCACTTTTTTTACAGAAGATAAAAAAATCTTAAAATATTGCCAACTATAGTCCTCACTTTGCATTAGGTGCATTTTTCTCATACACTACCCTATTGTTAGCACCATATAAGGTTGACATACATTTGCCATGGTGCCCTAAGGACATATCAGTGGCTCTGGGAGGGGAACCTAGGACTAGGCCCAGCTTTGGGCAAGTTCAGATAGCCAGAAAACACCACATGGCTCAGCACAGTGCCTGGTTTGTAACAGATACCCAATAAATATTTTTTTAGTGTAGTAATATTAAGCTATTTCACACCCCCTTGGGTTCAAGACTCTACCCAAGTGAATGCCAATCAGGGGTCTGGGCACAGACAAGCTTGCTGGACAAGGGGACTGGTACAAGCTTGGCTGCATACTAGGCAAGTGGGGAAAGCAGGAGCTGTAGGATTCATCTCAGGTTGAATCTCACCTCTATTGCTTAGAAGCTGGGTAATATTATGCAGTTTGTCTTACCTCCCTTGGCCTTATTCTTTCATCTGCTATATGAGACAATTCTTCCCACCTTGTGGGGGTGGTTTTATGAGACTTTGATGAGATCACATAAAGTATATGAAGACAACTACCAGGTCTTGTTCAGCAACTCTGAAGCAGTGTGAGAGAGAATTGAGGCAGGAGTTGTGCTATGACCCTGAGAGCACTGGTGGTCATGTAGTCCATGCAGTGGCTTGCCCAGGGTTCCAGCCTGGCCACTGAAAGCAGGCAGCTCTGGTTGGCAACTGAGGTTGCCTGCTTTTGCCATGACTGGGTCAAGGTCTGGGCAGGACTGAACCTGGGGTTGGAGCTAGCACCTGAGGCCAGGACACAGAGAGGCTGGGGTGTGAGAAGTGGGCTGACATCAGCTAAGATCTTTGTCCTGAGCACCTGATGGGACCTTCAGGTAGGGGATATTGGTCTTCCCTTTCTTGAGGATAGGTTTGGTCTATAGGCTTGTTTGGAATCTCCTTTAAATGAGGTAATTTGTCTCCACAAAGAGTTCTTAGAGCTACTTGCTGGGCATACTCCTAGATGAATCAGACCTCCTATTTGTTCACACAGTTTTATTCAAAAAGGCTGCCTAATGCCATGGTAACAGCCTGAGGTACAAAAGGGTGGATCCTTTTCAAAGATGAAGTGCTTACCATCATACATTCCTTCTTGCTACAACCACTTAGCTCTTCTTCCTGGAACTTTCTTGTTGCCAAGTTCTGTCCCCCAGATCTTTGGTTTTATCCTTACTTGGAAGTACATCATGTTAATTGTTACCCAGCTAATCCATCATCTCTGGCATTACCAATTAGGTCTTGGGAAATATTTGCAGGCTGGTGCTTCCCACTCCCTCCTGGCTGCCTTCTGACATAAACTCCTCTGTACTATGTCAGTCAGCCATAACCAGACTGTGAGCTTACTTGGTTTGAGGGTTGTTGTGTTTCCTTATCTTCCTGCTCTTTGCAGATCCTAACACATTGCCTGTCACAGAGCAGGTACCCAACAAATATTAGTTGGCTGTCATTAAGAGTGAGAGTTGGCGGCGGACTTGGCCCAGTGGTTAGGGCGACCGCCTACCACATGGGAGGTTCAAACCCTGGGCCTCCTTGACCCGTGTGCAGCTGGCCCATGGACAGTGCTAATGCGCACAGGGAGTGCCATGCCATGCAGTGGTGTCCCCCGCATAGGGGAGCCCCATGCGCAAGGAGTGTGCCCCATAAGGAGAGCTGCCCAGCACAAAAGAAAGTGCAGCCTGCCCAAGAATGATGCTGCATACATGGAGAGCTGACACAACAAGATGATGCAATGAAAAGAAACACAGATTCCCGTGCCGCTGATGACAACACAAGCGGACAAAGAAGACACAGCAAATAGACACAGAGAGCAGACAACCGGGGTGGGGTGGGGGGGAAAGGGAGAGAAATAAATAAAATAAATAAATCTTTTAAAAATATATATTTAAAAAAGAAAGTGAGGGTTGTATGATTCTATAATAGCAGATACATGACATTACAAGCTTGCCAAAAACCATAGAACTATACAACATAAAGAGTGAACCCTCAGATAAATGAAGGACTTTTCTTACTAATATTATATCAACACTCATTCATCAACTATAACAAATATACCACACTAATACAAAATGTTAATCATAGGGGTAATGATATGTGGGGGTGCAGAGGTATAAAGGAACTCTGTATTTTCTGTACAATTTTTTTTGTAAAACAAAACTGCTCTAAAATTAAGGTTTATTGTTTGGAAAAAAACCCTGAAATGTGGAAAGTCTGCCTTTGTTACTTATTCATGGTTTATAACTGGAAAGACCAGAGGTTGAAAGTGGAGGAGTATCTTAAAAGAATTGGAGGTAATAATGGATTACATTTTTTTCCTTTACTATTCTTCATTGAAGAGCTCTGTGGTGGGTCCCAATAGTTCTTTTTATTTTATTATATATTTCTGTATACTTTTAATTTTTTTAAAAAGATACTTAGATTATATAAATGTTACATAAAAAATAGGAAATTCCCATATGTCACATCCCTACATCTCCCACATTTTCCCACATTAACAACATCCTTCATTAGTGTGGTACATTTGTTACAATTGAGGAACATATTTTGGTGCATTACCACTAATGTGAATTATAGTTTACATTGTAGTTTACACTCTCTCCTGAACAATTTTGTAGGTTATAGCAAGATATGTAATGCCTGTTATCTGTAGTTGCAGTGTCATTCAGGACAATTCCCAAGTCCCCAAAATGTCCCATTATACCTGTTTTTTCCTCTCCCTGTTTTCAGAACCTTCAGGAGCCACTGCCTCCATGTCGATGATATAATTTCTTCCATAGCTAGAATCATAGTAAGTCTATAATAGAATACCAGTAAGTCTACTTTGGCCCACAGTTCATTCCCCCATCCTCCTCACAAGGCATGGTAATGGCCACTCCACCTCTAGTTCAGAGGAGGCTTCAATCTGGGTTCAAAAAGTTGCAAAAATATTTCCAAAAGAATTCAGGAGCTTTCAAAGCACATGTGTTGCCTCCAAAATGACTTTCCTATTAGAAAGACTTTTTCAGATCACCATTCCTTTCCATAAAGCAATAATTATGAGACATACCAGAAAGCATCATCATGTTACCAGATTTGAAATGCATAGGACTATTTTATTCTCTGCTCACATAATCTTTTTTCTAGTTTTTTAATTGTTTTTTTTAAAATATCCATAGCTCACACAAAGTTACATAAAAATATAAGTGGTTCCCATATTCCTACTCTCCACAACTCCTACACCTCCCACATCAACAACTTCTTTCATAGTGTGATACATTCATTGCATTTGATGAGCACATTTTGGAGAATTGACACACAGCATGGGTCATAGTTTACATTGTAGTTTATACTCTCTCCCAGTCCATTCAGTGGGTTATGGCAGGATGTATAGTGTCCTGCATCTGTACCTGCAATATCATTGAGGACAACTCCAAGTCCCAAAAATACCCCAATATCACACCTCTTTATCACTCTCCATGCCTTCAGCAACTCCCATGGCCACTGTCTTCACATCAGTGATATAATTTCTTCCATTGCTAGAGTCACAATAATTCTCTAGTAGAATACCTATAAGTCCACTTTAACCCATATTTTCTTCCTCCATCCTGAGTACCCTGGGATGTTGATATCCAATCTACCTCTAAACAAAGAAGATGCTTATCCCAGAAGACTGAAGGATGGAATTCTCTTGCTTGCAGCTAAAGACTCTCTCAGCTCCCTGGGGTGTTGGATGACCATCCTCATTTCCCTATTAGCTGGCCTGGGCAAGGCAATGAACCAGAGAGTAGGTGTTCCAACTTTCCTGAAGCTCCTAATCCAGTTGGCACATGGACAATCCAGAGATTCCAGTCTCTTGAGCATAAACCAAACCCACAGCCACCAATAGCTTGAGTAAAAGTTGCTGTGATCAGCTCAGCAATAGATTTGCATGAAGGGAAGATGACACAGAACTGAAGAAATAAAAGAACAGAAAGAAAGACACAAGAGAGAAATTAAAGATGGGACCAAGAGACTCAATAGTTTCTGGAACTGAGAGCCTCAACCTTAGTTTCCACATCGTATTTATTAGAAGTTACAAAACAGTAGCTACCATGTTTATTTTCAAGGCTGCTTTTTATTAAACTGCAGCACCTGCAATAATAGGGAACAGGCCATACAGAGTTCAAATGCCTCCATATGCAAATAATTTTTGTGCTGACCAGACAGCGTTCTATCTAGTTAAAGCCGGTTTTCTAAGCCCACACTTCTTATCTGTGTTATGGAAACTATTCAACTTCAAGCCTGGTTCCCACATTCAAATTCAAGCTATTTTCCCACATCTCCCCTTTTTTGTTTTTGCAAAGCAGTGATGGCAGATTTGGCGATTTCTTGCTGCTTCATACCCTGGAGGGTTTGTTGTGTGTATCTGAGGACTAAATACATACAAAAGAGATGGGAACAGATAATATACCTCCTAGAAGACCCCCCTCCCCAACTCTTAGTCCATATCATACGGTTCAGGGATCTTATTCCATTCACAATTCCTGTCATAGTTTGTGAGGCAGGAAGTAATTGCAAATGAGCATGTTGAATGCTTGTTACTTGGGCTTGTAATTGAGAAATATCTAAGCTTAAATTGTCTCTGGCCACACAAATGACGTTGCACTGATTCCTAAGGAATATCACTGCTATTACATACATAGGGGGTCTCACAAAAACTAGATGTATTCCAATCCCATTGTAGGCATAAGCACATATTTACAGTTTGCAATTCTTTTCCCAAGCTCAAAACTGCATTTTATACATAATCTATAACTGTAGTAGATTATACAACAACAAACAGTAAGACTTCCAACTAGCATTTCCCACCTTCTGGATCTTGTGTGAAAACCAGGAGTCCCAGGAGGGTAACCTGGGGAAGGCTGCTAGTCCCTCTAGTCCCAGAATTTAAAGGACAACAGGACTCACCAGAATGTGCAGCTCTGCTAATCATGTTCACTAGTGAATACACTAATCAAAAGCAAATTGTGTGCATTTTGAAAAGCACAAGACATAGTGGGGAGACATTGGTTCTGGAGGAGACCAAGGATCTTTAAGTCTTACCAGGGGACAGGGAGGCTTCATAAAGTGATAACTAGTGCATGGGGTTCTGTAGAAGGAGGGAGGGGTCCAGGCAGGGAGTGAGAACCAGGGACTCAAGTGTAGAGGCACTTTCTGAGTAGGGGGGGAAACTGCACAGGTGCAGGTTGGGAGAAAAAAATATCCAGGAGAGAATACATGGTTCTGGGCATTTCTGGAGCTCAGGTAGATTGTGGAATTGGTGTTAAGACTGTCTAGTCCATGGCACAGAAGCCCCTGCTGTCATCTGTGAGAATCTACAGTTTAGTCTGTAAGGCCATGGAAAGCACTGATAAATGATGTTTTCCTGACCAGGGAAATGGAGGTCTGTGAAAAGGTAAATCACTCTGGTAGGAGTATGGATAGATTGAAAAGACAAGGGACAAGAGGAGGGAAATTCACAAGCAATTATTGTTAAAGTTCTGGAAGAAAAATGAAGAATACGATACAGATAACCATGATAATTAAGGGGTTAATGGACATGACTCAGTGTATCACTGGGTGTGCAAAAGGAAAAGCTCCTTGAAAGTTACCTCTGGCTTTGTTTCATTGGTTCAATGGGTCAGAATTATTAAGCATTTCAATTGTACAAAAGAAAGTTGGGGAATGTTTGGTCTCAGATAAGCTATTTTATTTTCATCCCAAGCACTCTTTTTCAAACATTTTCACATATTTTCTTGCCATATCTAAAAGGAGGGAGACCCGATAATTTCCATTGCAGGAGACACCAATGAAGTGAGTAGGGGATTAGGCATATGCTCATTTCCACAGTGAGGAACAGTTGTGACTTAGTGTTCATTGCTGTAACTATTTAAAATTGACATTGTCAGGGGGCAGGGATGAGTTCAACACTTAGAGTTTGGAAAAACAGGACAGAGAGTCTCATTTGATTTTCTTGGACCCTGAACTCCCCCAGTGATGCTTTATGAAATTAAATGTCCACTCAGTGAGACAGAGTAATCTACTTTGAAATAGAGCACCTCCCTAGCACTTTCCTCAGTGCACCCAACACTTCCTTGTTCCTCAGGCTATAGATGAGGGGGTTCAGCATGGGGTGAGGATGTTGTCGATCATAAAGAGTGCCTGGTTCAGGATGGGGGTGTAGGCAGATGCAGGCCTCATGTATATCAACATGGCTGGACTATAGTAAAAGGTTACCACAGTCAAGTGGGAGGAACAGGTGGCCAGGGCTTTGTTTCTCTCTTCAGGAGAGTTCATTTGTAGGACTGCCAAGAAGATGAGGGTGTAGGAGGTAAGAATGAGGCTTACAGGGACAAAAATGATATCAACGCTGGTCACCACTACACCTTTCTCATATGCAGAGATGTCTTTGCAAGATAGCTTCAAGATGGCCTTGACCTCACAGAAGAAGTGATTGAGCTCCCAGGGGCCTCAGAGGGGAAAGTGCATGGAATAGGCTGTGTGTACTAGAGATGCCAGAGCCCCTCCCACTCAAGACCCAAAGACCATTTGCTGTAAGATCCAGTGGCTTATGATGACTGGGTACTTCAGAGGGTGAAAGATGGCCATATAGCGGTTGTAAGCCATAAGAGTGAGTAGGAAGCACTCAGCAATTCCCAGGGTAAGGGTGAAGAATATCTGAGTCCCACAGCAGACCAGAGAGATTTTCCTTTTGCCCAAGAAAAGTTGACTGCCATTTTGAGAAGAAAAGCAAGGACAATGAAGGAGAGGTGGCTAAGAAGGAAATACATGGACGTGTGGAGGCAGGGATCTACCCAGATGAGGATCAGGGTAGCATTTCCTGTGATGGTAATGGTGTAGATCAGAAGGATAACAGACACAAGGACACTAATATGTCTCATTCTAGGGAAAAGGCCTAGGAGAATGAAGTCTGTGCTCAGTGTCTCATTGTCTATCTCCATGGTTTCTCCTTATCAGCTTCTCCTGAAAGATATTGGAAGCTTTCAAAATACGTCTCTAGAAAACAAGGGAGTTAAACCAGGCCCATAATATTTAGTAACTGATTCCATATCATGAAATCTTTTTGGGGGGGAACTGGAAACAGAATTTTCTCTATAAGGTGTTGAAACACAGAAGAGGAATTTACTGCACAGGAAGTGACACTAGATATTCTCCCATCACAGTTTTAACCCCTTATATCTCTACTTTTTCTATTCATCTTCTAATTCTCCACTTCTGGGAATCTTTATATACATGCCTTTTTCATATTCATGATTGTATTCAAAGTCATTTTTGGCATAGTACAAGTGATTCTTTAATAAAAGTCTAATAAATACTGGGGTTAAGTATACTCTATAAAACATGTCTTCTTATTTTTAAAAAATACCCTATATTTTGGGAAACCCCAATATCATATATTTAACTTGGTGTTCAAGATCCTTCAAGGCAAGGACCTTGACACATCGTGGGTCCTCAAAAACATTTATTGGCTCAATAGATTGTGGTCTTATAGTCTCTCCATCACCAACTGTATTGAGAGATTCAGCAAAGGACAAAGCTTAAATTCAATGTATCCAAGAAAAAAGGGTGAGAAAGGACACACTTTTAAAATTTTATGTATATATTCGCTGCATTTCAAGATCAATATAATAAAGTTTATTTCATCTATAATCAGAGAAACAAGGAAATTCAGTCAAAGGTTTTCCTGCTTCCATCTTGCTGCCCTTTGCATTTCTACCCTGCTATCCAGATCCACCAGAAATAGGGATTCCCAAACATTTGAGGGAAGAGAGTAACTACTGGAAATATTTCATGCAGATGAAGGCTTTTATTAAGCCCTGGAGAGTTCCATGGGTATCTGCTCTGCTGTCAGCAATCACTCAACTATGAGGTGGGAGCTACTTCCCAAACCTGCTCTGTTTTAGTTTGCTAGGCTTCCAAAATGTAATATACCAGAAATGGGTTGGCTTTTACAGTGGGTATTTATTAACTTGCAAGCTTCCAGTTTTCAGACCATGGGAGTGTCCAAATCAAGGCTTCACCAAATAACTATTTTTTTTCCCCAAAGATAGGTTACAAGTGATCCTGGGCTCCTCTGTCAAATGGCAAGGCATCTGCTGCTCACTGCCCTCTTTCCAGGTTTTGTTGTTTCAACTTCTCACTCTCTTTCCTGAATTTCATTCTCTTATAAAGGACTACATTAAGAGATTAAGTCCCACTCAGGGCCTTTCCTTACTGAAGTAACTAATCGAAAGAACCTTAACTGAAATAACCTAATCCAAAATGTTCACACCCACAAAAATGGATTAACTTTAAGAATGTAATCTTCTAGGGTACACCCACCTTCAAACCATCATGTGCTCTTTCTAGATACTTACTTGAACCTCTTTGAAATCTTGACTCATGGCCCTTGATCTTTACTGTAGTCAAGAACCACATGGAATACATGTTAAAGTACAAGTTTGAGGACCCATTACTAGAGAGAGATGTGGGTGTTTAGATCTAGGGTGGGCCCCAGAAAACCTGGATTTCCAAGAAGACCTCAAATGATTCTGATTTTGGTCATATGCGCCATGCTTGAAGAAGTTTGGTTCCAGCCCAAGATGATGGTCCCCTTAGTCAGTAGTGACATCTCTGCATTCTGTTACCTTTTTCTCACAGCCAAACAGGCACATGGATTAACTGGCTTCCATAATTTTTCCTAACTGCATTAATATATGAATTGACTGGCCCCTTTGATAATAGTAAAACTCTGAACCTTAACCAGTTAGAATAATTACAGTTGTTCTAACTATGTCATTTGTTCACATTGGTGAGTTGAAACCTATGTCTGATAAAATGATGTTAATTTTCCTCATGTACATACATCATGGATGCCCAGATGACCAATATGCTATGAATTTTAATTTAAATTTCAAATTAAGAATCTGCTGCTTTCAGTAGAGATTTCTCTTCAGAGTTAATTAAAATTTAGCCATCAAAATGAACCGAGGAATCTGAGTTTGCAGGGCCAGTGGATGGGAAGGATGCAGACCCTCTCAAGGAGCAGATGATAGAAACAGTGAAAGTCAAGCAAGAGCAGTTCATGTGTCAGGAACTACTGACTACCAAGTACAGATGGGTCCCACAAGGATAAGGAAGAGGACACAGCCCTGGCTGCTGGCTAGAAGCTCAATTTCCTCTGCCTCTCTCTTTACTTGGCCTTCTGTGTTGGCCAATCCAAGGGTTTCCAAAAGACCTGTGACAGTGCCAGGTTTTCCTGGATAGTCTAGTCTAATATCTTATCCATTGAGAATTCTATATGTAACTCAGTTTATAATAAGAATTGCAATAGGAGCTACTCTTGATGCATACTTTGAAAGTGATGAACAAATTATATCACAAAGTTCATGAAGAAACCAAGAATTTAATTAAAACTCAGGCTATTTGTATGGAATTTGTATTTGTATGAAATATTTGTATGAAAAATGACAATTGTAAAGAAACAGAAGGCAGTAAAAGACCCCAATTTGTATGTACCTTCTGTACTAGTCAGCCAAAGGGATGCAATGTAAAATACCAGAAATTGACTGTTTTGTATATTGGGTATTTATTTGGGGAAAGAGCTTACAGTTACCAGGTCATAAAGCATAAGTTACTTCCCTCACCAAAGACTATTTCCATGTGTTGGATCAAGTTGGCTGCTGATGTTTATGAAGGTGCAGGCTTTCTGAGTTCAGCTCCTCTTGTTTTTCCACAAGATCAGTTATAGACTATGAGGCTATCTAGACTTTGTCTCTCTCCACAAGGTCAGCTGTAGACTATCAGACAAATGGCTCTGTCTCTCTCCCTGGGGTTTCTCCTGTGTCTAAGGAGCCATCTCTATTCCTCTGTGTTTTTCTCCTGGCTTGCTCTTCTCTTCCTGGGGCTTGCTTCTCTTTTCTCTGTGTGCTGACTTCCTGGGGCTCCAGCTTAAGACTTCAAAATCAAACTCCAACATCAAAACTCCAACACCAGAAAACCTCAACTCTGTCCTTTGCCATGCCTTTTACCTGTGAGTCCCAACCCACCAAGGGATGGAGACTCAGTGCCCGAATGATGTGGCCCAATCAAAGAATCAAAGCCCTAATTATAACTTAATCATGCCCAGGTATGAACAAGATTGCAAACATAATCTAATATCTATTTTTCAAATTCATAACCATATAAAACTGCTACACCTGTCTTTTAAAAAGGAAATTGCTTATGATAATCTTTCAGAAAGATACTTTCTATTCTGTTTGTCATTAGTTCATCTATAACCACACACAGGATGAGGAATATTAAGAATTATATGCTAAATGAAAATTCATCAAAATTTCTAATGAAGGCAGCAGCAACAGTAGCAGAAAGCAATAGAACAGGAACAATAACTTCTTCATGATAATGAAATTAAACTGAAGCTAACTCAAATATAAGAGAAATGTTACTGACAGTGATAACTGAATCCTCAGGGGGTTAGTATCCTTACTGATGTCTCACAAAAATCTCTTAAGTGTAAACATGGAAACCAAAAGCAAGATCTTGATAAAAATGAGGGAAGAGTGGAGACTCTTCAAAGTGGAAGAAAGAGGAAACCAGAGGAACCACTGAAAGCAACAGAACATGTATTTTATAGTCAGCCAGTAGCTTCTGAAAAAAATTGATGTAGAAAATAAATACCAAAAATTGATCTAGAAAATAAATACCATGGCTTTGAGAAAAAGGCAAGAATCTGTGATTTAGTGTGAGGAGATATGGAGAAGGAAAGTGATCTGAAGTACTATTCTAATACAAAATCAACAACCAAAGTGTCATGTTAAAAGACAGATGGAGTACTATGAGGAAACTAAAATTGATTTGCTCACACCATGAAGACTCTATTTGTAAAACTTTGACTAAAGGAAGACAAGTAAATATTTTGATCACTGCACTTGCTTTAAATTTGCTGGTATTTGATGTACTTTAATATTTTTGTTTAAAGCTATAGTATTTTTCTATAAAAAAAGTCTTTTAACTCATTTCAGGATTTGTGCAATAAGAGTAACACAATGTTACTTATAATGTTACTTGAGTAATACAATGCCATCATTGTATTCTTAAGTTATTTTTCACTTTGGTAACAAGTAAAATTTTCAACCCTACTGCATTCAAAACACCAACCCCCAAAACCTCTAATTAAAAAAGAATGAAAATGTGAAAAGAGAAAAAACTGTTTCTGTTAGTGTATGTTGCTGCTGTAGGCTGATCTCCCTGTAACATGCACATAAAAATGAAGTTTCCCAACCAATCAATAATAATATGCCTTCAACATAAAAGACAATAATTTAATTTATGACTGTAACATGCTACTTAATTTCCAACATGTGTGTTTTTAAAATAATATATGTGCAAGATAATCTATCAGTTATAGTATTTAAGTTTTCCTGTTAAGAAAATAACTTGAAGATAGTAATAACCATAGGGCAAAATTTGTATTAATGGCATGCAGAGCTGCAGGTTTCATTTAAATACATTTTGACCTAGGTAAAGTGTTAAAATTTTGAACAAGTTGGTTTTGAATAAAGCTTATTTATAACTCAGAGCCATAAGCATCAGATTCTCTAACACTTTCATTCAGCAAACTAATATGGGCCAAAAGAGTAACCTGTACAAGCTTTAATTTGTATTAAATGTGATCATTTTAACATCTATGAAAAATACTATATAGACAAGAACATAAATATTTTACTAGGCAATTTTGAGTTTTTACAAACATTTTATTCATCAGAGGATTTAGTCAAAGAGTAACAGAATTTAGCATTTCTAGTTACATATGCTTTATTAAGAAACTGAGTGAATATGCTATGTATATTTTAGACTACTGAAGTATTTATAAAAATTGAATGCTAGTATTTTATACTCTCTATTCCATTTACTATCAAAGTTTTATACATTAAAAAAAGAACTGAATATGTTTTGTATCCTTGCATAAAAAAACTTAAGGACACTACCAATGTGAAATAATTTATCGATTCAATGAATTCTTTTACCAAACCATGAGGAACACAAACTGGTGACTTGATACAATTGACTAGTCCCAACATCTCAGAATTTCCAATCAGTGGTTCCATAGGTGAATGGTTTGAATTTTACTAAGCCCTGTCAAGAATATTCCTAAAAAAACCATAGTATGATTTTTACAGTATTATTTTTTTGTGTGAAGATGATACAAGTAGTAAAAGATGTTTTGAGGTCAGTGAGAGTTAGCTCTGTTCTCCATAACTTTACCACCAAGATTAATGACAGCAAGGTAGCAAGTTTCAGGCCAAATTCTGCCACACTTATGGATAAGTATGAATTAAGTGTATTTGTGTGAGTAGGAAAGCACGTGAAAAAGTTCACAGGACCCAGTCAGTGGGCCCAAGGAAGCTTCAGCTCAGTCCTTCCATGTGCTCTGACCACAACCTGCACAGAAATCCATTCCAGGAGAAAACAAGGAGTGAAAGGTAGCTCTTTGCCATCCAGAAAGCAAACAGAATTGAAAAGTTAAGCTTGGATGTGGTATGGCTGGGGTATTTAACCTAGATGATTGTATCTAATGGCAAGGGATACATATATGGATGCTATATATATTGTGGAAAGTCTCTTCTAAAACATTTTCTAGCTAACACACACATTAGGTATATATTTTAGTTCACTTGTAGGAGCTCCTTTCTAGTATTTACCATGTTAAAGAAGCCACGATATTCACTAAAATCTTATAATGTTATTTATATATAAATTACTGGACTTCTTGAGAAAAGCAGTTAAGATACACTAGTCTAGAACCTCAGGCCTCATCTAGTTCAACATTCTATCATCCAAAAATAAATCAGTGCCAAAGTTATTAATGAGTACTTTCACATTACTTCTAATAACCTTAATATTTTTCTTTTCTCCTAAGTTCACCAATATTTTGGAATTCTGAGCCCCATTTTCACATTTTGTTCTTTTTTTCCAAATTAGTCTTTTGAATTGGTTAATGGTATAAATTAAATCTAACACGTCACACCACAATTCTGGTTCCTGGAGCACAGACTCTTACTGACAATTTATCCTGCTATCCTTTTAGCTTCCAAGATGTTAAGCAGTTCAAAGAGGGGTTCAAATGCCAGTGTTACTTCTCAGTGAGCTGTCTTGGGTGAGAGAGGAATATCTCCTGAGGACTCACTAGGTAGAGCATATATGACCTTTTCAAGAATCTGTGAACACATGTTGCATGGTAATTCATATGTTATTTGTTTTCAATTCAGTTTAATGTCCCAAATATGGTCCAACTCATTCACTGGGTGATAGTGTTTGCATTCTATTTAATTGTACAGTGCAGTTGGTAGTGGAGGAAAGGAAAGATTAAACTTAGGGGGTGATTGATAAGAACAACCTAGGAAAAATCAGCACTTAACCATTGAGCTCCAGACATTGAATACATTATTTTGTATTGCATCTTGCAGTTATAAGCATTATCTTGCAACCACAACAACTTTTGGGATAAAGACAACAGGTATTTTCCCCATATATTATAAATAAGGAAATCCATATCCTGAGAAATCAGTCAACTCATGGTCAAAATACAAGTAGTGGAGTCTACTGATTCTTGATGAATTGTATTTTCATCTCAAACTACTCTCCCTTATGCATGTAAGAAGATAGGATTACAGTGATTCTCATCTTCAATTTCAAATAGATGTATTCTGTAATTAACAATAATAGCAACAAAGCCTAAAGCCATTCAGTCAGGTAAGGAAGATGCCAATGGAAAAATTAATTTGACATTTTCTCTTCTCCAGAAGAAATCAGTGTAAGTGACAGCTTTCAGAGTAAGTTTGAAATGAAAGAACTGTTTCTGAAGACCTGATTTGGCATTATTACAAATGATGAAGCAGATTGCTGGTGAATAGATAAATGGCACTCCAGTGTAGGAAAGGATGTGGGGAGGGATAAGGATTGCTGTTCTTGAAAAGCATTATAGCTAAAGAATTCTGTGAGCATGTTGCTTAATCTAGAGGACAGAAGTAGTAATCAGCCTGTGCCTACAAAGAAAACATTTATAGATTACATTCCTAAAACCAAAGAAAAAATAAGAATATAAATATCAAAAATTGTCCAGGACAATACAGATATTAATGTAGGAATTACACATGATAGATCAAAAATAAATTACTGAGAAGAGTAAAGCAGTATTTGGACATCAGGAAAAAGAAGTATAGTGGAAATAGGACCAAAATTTGGTATGTGCTTTGTCTGTGGGATGGAATGACATGTAAATAATTGAGTACGGAATATTCTGTTTAGGTAAATGAAAGTGTGCATAAATGCGTTTTGTGAGTCATTACCTTTTTTTCATTTTTTTCATACTTTATTTTTTAAATGTTACATTAAAAAAAAAAAAGAGGTCTCCATATACAACCCCCCCAACCTCACCCCATTTCTCCCACATTAACAACCTCTTTCATCATCATGGCACATTCATTGCATTTTTTTTCTTTTTACATATTCATACTATATTTACTGAAACTAATGTACATATATTGAGACAATGGCTTTCAAACAAGGTAACATTTGTGTTTACATTGTGGTTTATATTTTAGACTATACAATTTTCTAAATTTTTAGTTATCTTATGTTTTACATTATGATTTACATTTTAGCCTATGAGCCCCCCTATATTTTTGGTGTAATTTTACATGTCTTATATCCATCCTTACTTACTCTTGTGGAACACTTCTGTTGCCCACACAGTTACATTGGTTCCATCTATTCAATACCTCTTTCCCCCTCCCCTTAGGGCCCACAGTGACAGTCAATCTTCATTGCTTGGAGGGCCATTTTCAGAGATACTTGCAACAGTGTTGAGGGCTTGACATGTTCAACTACCCTAATGCATTGGGAGCCACCATTTCTCTTCAGAGATACAGTTCCCTCTATTTGATGGCATTAGTCCTCCCCAGGATGTGGGTATACCTTCACTCTCATTATATGGGTCTCTACCCAATGATATAACCCACTCTGGCAAAATGAACATTCACATATTCCCTAGGAGTCTGTCCTACATCAGATTATCCCCTTTAGGTATCTTAAACAGGTAACTTTCTTAATTATATTTTGAAAAGGTTTTCTCGGCATTATACTCTCAACCAACACCTGACAATCTCCTATGTTCGTATGTTGCCCCACCCTCCCCCCCAATTTCTTGGGCAATATTACCCATCCTTCCATCCCTAGCCCCCCTCAAGCCTGCAATGCCCCACCCAAAGGTAAAGCTATACCCCCATTTTATCCCTTCCTTGTACACATACTTACCTCCAGCTTATCATAGATTTCATCCATTTAGATGTCAGCTTACATCCTTCCTCTATCCCCAGATTTCCTATAAGCCTGTCATCCAGTCTCTAGGTCTCTGAGGCACTTTGTTTTACTTATTTCTTATCATTGAGGTCATGTAGTATTTGTCCTTCAATGCCTGGGTTGCTTCACTCAACATAAGGTTCTCAAGATCCATCCATGTTATCACGTGTGTTTGTAGTATATTTGGTCTTAAAGCTGAGTAGTATTCCATTGTACGTACATACCACATTTTATTGATCCATTCATCTGTTGATGGGCATTTGGGTTGATGCCAACTTTTGGCGATAATGAACGATGCTGCTATGAACATTTGTGTACATATATCGGTTTGTGTCCTTGTTTTCAGTTCTCCTGGGTATATACCCAGCAGTGGTATTGCTGGGTCATATGGCAAATCTATGGTTAGTTTTTTGAGAACCACCAAACTGTCCTCCAGAATGGTTGTATCCTTCTGCATTCCCAACAGCAGTGGATGAGTGTTCCCATTTCTTCACATCCTCTCCAGCATTTGTATTCTTCTGTTTTTTTCATAGCTGCCAATCTTATGGGAGTAAGACGGTATCTCATTGTAGTTTTGATTTGCATTTCCCTGATAGCTAGAGATTTGGAGCATTTTTTCATGTGCTTTTTAGTTATTTGTATTTCTTTTTTGGAGAAGTGTCTGTTTAAATCTTGTCCCCATTTTTTAAATGGGGTGATTATCTTTTTATTTTCAAGATATAGGAGTTCTTTATATATGCAAGTTATAAGTCTCTTATACGATATATGGTTGCCAAATATTTTCTCACATTGTGTAGGCTCCCTTTCTACTTTCTTGACAAACTCCTTTGAGGTGCAGAAGGCTTTAATTTTGAGGAAGTCCCATTGATCTATTTGTTCTTTTGCTGCTCATGCTTTTGGTATGATGTTCATGAAGCCATTTCCTATTGCAAGGTCTTGTAGATGTTTCTCTACACTGCTTCCAAAGTCTTTATGGTCTTGGCTCTTATATTTAGGTCTTTGATCCATCTTCAGTTGATCTTTGTATAAGGTGTGAGATGGTCATCCTCTTTCATTCTTCTACATATGGATATCCAGTTCTCCAGGCACCATTTGTTGTTTAGGCCATTCTCTTCCAGTTGAGAGGGTTTGGTGGCTTTACCAAATATTATATGGCTATATATATGAGGTTCTATATCAGAACTTTCAATTTGATTCCATTGGTCTGTGTGTCTCTCCTTATGCCAATACCATGCTGTTTTCACTGCTGTAGCTTTGTAGTATGTTTTGAAGTCAGGTAGTGTGAATCCTCCAATTTCATTTTTCTTTTTCAATATGTCTTTGACTATTCGGGGCCTCTTTCCTTTCCAAATAAATTTCATAGTTAGTGTTTCTAGTTCCTTAAAGAATGCTGTGTTGATTCTTATCGGGATTGCATTGAATGTGTAGATCACTTTTTGTAGGATAGACATCTTAATAATATTTAGTCTTCCTATCCATGAACAGGGAATATTCCTCCATTTATTAAGGTCTTCTTTGATTTCCTCAAACAGTCTTGTGTAGTTCTCTGTGTATAAGGTTTTTACATCTTTAGTTAAATTTATTCCTAAATATTTGATGTTTTTGCTCACTATTGTAAATGGTATTTGTTTCTTGATTTCCTCCTGATGTTTCTCATTATTGGTGTACAGAAATGCTGCTGATTTTTGCGCATTGATCTTATAACCTGCGACTTTACTAAACTCATTAATGAGTTCTAGAAGGTTTGTTGTAGACCTCTCAGGGTTTTCTATGTATAGGACCATGTCATCTGCAAATAATGAAATTTTGACTTCTTCCTTTCCAATTTGAAAGCCTTTATATCTGTTTCTTGACTCAGTGCTTGAGCAAGTACTTCTAAGATAATGTTAAATAAAAGGGGAGTGAGTGGGCATCATTGTCTTGTTCTTGAATTTAGAGGGAAGGATTTTAGGATTTCAAAATTGTAAACAATCTTGGCTCTGGGTTTTCCATATATACTCTTTATCTTGTTCGAAAAATTTCCTTGTACTCTGATCTTTTGGAGTGTTTTTATCAAGAAAGGGTGCTGTATTTTATCAAATGTTTTTTCTGCATCTATAGATATAATCATGTGATTTTTTTCCTTCAGTCTGTTTATATGGTGTATTACATTGATTGATTTTCTTATGTTGAACCATCCTTGCATACCTGGAATGAATCCCACTTGGTCGTGGTGTATAATTCGTTTAATGAGTTGTTGAATATGGTTAGCAAGTATATTGTTAAGTATTTTTGCATCTTGGTTCATTAGAGAAATTGGTCTGTAATTTTCCTTTCTTGTGGTGTCTTTGTTTGGCTTTGGTACTACGGTAATGTTGTCATCATATAATCAGTTAGGCAATGTTCCTTCTGTTTCAATTTTTTGGAAGAGTTTCAGCAGGATTGGTGTTAGTTCTTTCCAGAATGTTTTGCAGAATTCACCTGTGAAGGTATCTGGCACTGGGCTCTTCTTAGTTGGGGGGTTTTTAATGACAGATTCTATCTCTTTACTTGTGATTGATTTGTTGAGATCATCAATTTCTTCTTTCATCAATATAGGCTGCTTATGTGTTTCTAGGAATTTGTCCATTTCCCCTGAATTGTCATTTTGTTGGAATATAGTTTTTCAAATTATCCTCTTATGATAGTCTTTATTTTTGTGGGGTCAGTGGTGATATCTCCTTCTCATTTCTTATTTTATGTATTTGCATCTTCTCTCTTTTTTTCTTTGTTAGTCTCGCTAAGGGTTTGTCAATTTTATTGATCTTCTCAAAAAACCAGCTCTTGGTCTTGTTTATCTTTTCAAGTGCTTTCTTATTTGCTATTTCATTTAGTTCTGCTCTTATCTTTGTTATTTCTTTCTTTCTACTTCCTTTGGGATTATTTTGTTGTTTTTTTAATAATTCCTTCAAATGTGCAGTTCTTCAATTTTTGCTCTTTCTTCCTTTTTGATGTATGAATTTATGGCTATAAATTTCCCTCTCAGTATTACTTTTGCTGCATCCCATAAATTGTGGTATGTTGTGTTACCATTATCATTTGTTTCAAGATAGTTATTTGTTTCTTTTGAGATTTCCTCTTTGACCCACTGTTTTTCTAAGAGTGTGCTATTTAATTTCCATATCTTGGTATGAAATCTGGGCCTCTGGCCCTTGCAGATTTCCAGCTTCACTCCACTGTGGTCGGAGATATTATTTTGTATGATTTCGATCTTTCTGAATTCATTAAGCCTTTCTTTGTGGCCTAGCATATGGTCTATCTTGGAGAATGATCCATGTGCACTTGAGAAAAATGTATATCCTGCTGTATTCAGATGTAATGATCTGTATATGTCTATTAGATCCAGCTCCTCTAATATACTTTTCAAATATTTTGTTTCTTCAGTGATTCTCTTTTGAGATGTTCTGTCCAGAGTTGATAGTGGTATTAAAATCTTCCACTATTATTGTAGATACATCTATTCTTTCACTTAGTTTTTCCAATGTTTGCCCCATGTATTTGGAGGCGCCCTTGTTGAAGCATAAATATTTATGATTGTTCGTTCTTCTTCAGAGATTGCCCCTTTCACTAATATATAGTATCCTTCTTTATCTCTCACAATTGTTTCACATTTAAAGTCTATTTTGACTGATATTAATATAGCTACTCCTGCCTTTTTTTTGTTATTTTTTGCTTGTAAGATTGTTTTCCAACCATTCACTTTCAGCCTCCATGAATCTCTGGGTCTAAAATGTGTCTTTTGTAGACAGCACATAGTTGGGTCATATTTCCTTATCCAATGTCCCGGGCTGAATCTTTTGATAGGTGTGTTTAATTCTTTGATATTCAGTGTTATTACTTTCAAAGAATTATTTATGTTAGCCATATTTTGATTGGGCTTGTGTTTGTCATATTTTGTTTGTTTTTTTCTTCTCTTTTTGTATTTTTTGTTTATTCTTACACTCTCCTCCAACTCTGCCTCTCCTGTTTTTTTCCTTTCTTCCTGCAGAACTCCCTTTCTTATTTCTTGACGGGGAGGTTTTTGTTGGCATACTCTTTCAATTTCTGTTTATCTGTGAATATTTTGAACTCTCCATCATTTTTGAATGCTAGTTTAGCTGGGTTGAGTATTCTTGGTTGGAAATTTTTTTCTTTTCATATCTTAACTATATCACCACTGCCTTCTTGCCTCCATGGTTTCAGATGAGAAATCAGCACTTAATCTTATGGAGCCTCCCTTGTATGTGATGGTTTTCTTTTCTCTTGCTGCTTTTGGAATTTTCTCTTTGTCTTGAGCATTGAATAATTTGACAAGTATATGTCTTGGGGTGGGTCTGTTGGGGTTCATGATGCTTGGGGTGCTCTGTACTTCTTGGATATGTACATCTGTCTCTTTCAGTAGATTTGGGAATTTTTCAGTCATTATTTCCTGCAACACTCCTTCTGACCCCTTTCCCTTCTCTTGTCCTTCTGGGATGCCTATAATACATATGTTTGTGTGTTTTGCATTGTCATTCAGGTCCCTAAGTCCTGAATTTTTTCTATCTTTTTATCGATCAATTCTACTATGTGTTTTATTTCCAATGTACTGTCTTCCACATCACTAATTCTCTCCTCTGCTTCTTCTAATCTGCTTCTATTTGCTGCGAGTGTATTTTTGATTTCTTGAACTGTGGTGTTCATTCCCATGATATCTGTTATCTTTTTGTGTATGTCTGCAATTTCCCCTCCAAGTGTTGTCTTCATATTGTTAACCTCTTCCTTTACTTCATTAAATTTGTCTGATATATGTTCTGAGATCTTTAATTACTTGTGTGAAGTTCTGCTCCCCTTCCTGATTTTTAGTTTGTTGATTGGATTCAGCCATGTTTTCCTGATTACTGGTTTGGTTTGTAGATTTTTGTTGCTGTCTGGTCATCATTTTATCCTGATGGGTTTAATGAGTTCCTTAGCTTCTTTGTCTAGTGTTGGGGATCAATTAGCTGTTGTTTTTGCCTAAGTGTTGTATCTTCTCTTTGTCACTTTGTTCTTCTTATTCTAATTTCTTGTTGCTGGCTGAGTTCACTTTGAAGGAAAGTATTAGGGCCAGGGAAAGGCAATTGTGTAAGAAAGGAAAATGTGTAAGGTAGTATTGGTAATAAATGTTAACAGAGCAACAATATGAGATCTGGGAGGATGGATATTAGATTCATGTAAGTTGTGTAGAGTTATAGCATTAAGTAGAGTACCTATAATGAGGTAGTCAACTGAATATGGGAGGAATATAGTATGAATTAAAAAGCTAGTGTTTTTGTGAGAGAGGTTAAGAGAAAAGAAAGAGAATAGTTTCAAGAATGTATAAAAGACAGAAAACAAAACAAAGGTTTTAGAAATTAAGAGTTAGACAATTTGGGGACCCAAGAAAGGGAGGTGGAATATAGGAGAGACAGTAGATGATTAATGATATCAAGGTGTGGGGGTAATTGGATAGTGTAGGTGGCCAAAATCAATTCACACAGAAATGAGGAAATGGAGGATGAGGAAACCCAGCAAATGTGAGGTGTTCCCTGTAGCACCTATTGTATAGTTAAGATAAAATAAAATAAGAAGGAAAAGAGGGAAAAGAAAAAAGAGAAGAAATAAAAGGGGGGATGGACAAAGAAAAGGGAGGGAAACAAGCAAGAAAAAGAAAAGAAGAAAAAAGAAAACAACTCTAAATAAATGAAAAAATACCTTGAGGGATACAATGGGAGAAAAGACTAGGAGATAATGCAATATTAGCAACCAAGACAATAAAAAAAAAGAAAAAAGAGAAAATGGAAAGAAAAAAATGCAAACACTGAGGGCTGGGACAATCGAGGACCTCAAATGGCCCTCAGGGCATGGTGGATTCAGAGATGGGAAGTCTGTGATATTGCAGATTCAAGAGGTGTGAGTCTCTGGGTTGTGGGCCACCAGGGTTTAGGGGACACAGACCTGGCAACCTCAAATCTGGTTAACAGGTAGCCTGGTAGCACCACAGTGCAACACAGCCTTCAGGGATCCCCGCCCTATGGGGTGTGCCAGCCCTATGGGGGGGGGTCACATCTGCAAACTCTGACCTCTGTGTCAGAAACCCAAAATTCCCCCTCTCACAAGAGTCTCTTCTGTCGCTGTCTCACCAAGTCAACTTCAGGACACCTCCTGCCCTGCAAGTCCCTGAAACATTCTGCTGGGGGCGCCTCTTTATTGCAACTGATTTAAGAACTGCTGCAGATTGGCCCCCGTCCTAGGGGGTGGAGCTCTAGCCAGAAGAGCTGATCTGCATGTCAGAAACCCAAAATTCCATGCCTCGCAAAAAACTCCCTCTCTGTTTCACCAAATTGGCTTCCAGACACCTCCTGCCCTGCAAGCCCCCAAAACAGCCTGCTGGTGATGCCTCTTTATTGTAAATAATTTAAGAACCACCTCAGATCGGCAGCCAGCCCTAGGGGGTGGGGCTCTAGCTGGAATCATAGATCTCCGCATCAGAAACACAAAATTCCACATCTCGTAAAAAACCTCCGTTTCTGTCTCACCAAATCGGTTTCCAAACACCTTCTGCCCTGCAAGCCCCTGAATAGCCCACTCAGGGCTTATGAATTCCACAGCACAGCAGACCCTCCAGGAATCGCTGCTGCCATGCCGCCCGCCCCAGGGGGGAGCGTCCTGCGCGCAGCCCCTAGCTTCATGAAAGAGAGCCTAAATTTTACCTTTTACACAAATCTTCTCTGTCACCGTCCCACCAAATCAATGTCCAGACACCTCCTGCCCTGCAAAACCCTGAAACAGCCTGGTCCTGAAGAATTTCCAATGCTTCCCAGCCGCTGTCATTTGAATCTGTGTCACTCTATAAGTAATGCATCATTTCTATGTCTTCTTTCAATATTTTAAAAATTTGGTTTTCAGAAATTTAAAATTGATGTATCTTCTTAAAGAGTATTTTTGATGGGTTTCCCTAATTGGAGTCCACTAAGCATCTTGGAGCTTTTGTCCTTGTAACAAACTTAGGCATTTTTCAGTGAATTTTTCTAAATATAATTTCAGTCCTATACATTCTCATTCTTATTTCCTTTGTGATTCTGATGATATGTATATAAGACCTTTGTTTTGCCCACATATTTATGAGGTGATAAAAAATTTTCACTCTATTTTCTAAGTTATTGGATTGAGTAAATTCTATTGATATCTCCTCCAGTATACTGATTCAATCTTCAGTAATCTTGACTTTACTACTAAGTTTATTCTGTTAAATTACTATTTCATTTGTTTTTCTCAGTTCCATATTTATATATATATATATTTTTATAACTTCCATTTCTTCTATGAGGTTTTCCTTATCTTCATTTTTTTCCCAGAGAATGCTTAAATGCTTTGTGAAATATTTTAAAGATGTCTGCTTAAAAATTGTCATCATGCAATTCCAACATCTGATTCATGACAACTGTCTTGTTATCTCCAGGTTTTCTTATAACTCCCCCACTTAGCACCACTGCTTCCAGAGAGGAGATAGAGAATCAGAGTGTCCTCTAACACTCTTTCCCACCATTTCTTTGCATTGTTGATGCTGGTTGATGTTGGACCTAAGCTGCTCATTGTCTCTTTTGAGAATGCTGACTAGCTGTATCTCCTACCACCTCCTGTTGTGCTATTGCTGGATGTGGTAGGAGTTCAGCACTGCATTTTGAATCTCTGACTCCAGAAGGGGGAAGTATGGGGAGAATAGTGATGAATCATGATTCACAGAAACTTGTCCAGTCTCCTCGTTTTGAATGAGGGTGTGGGGTCACATTTACCCACTCGGCCCAGCTAATATGGAGAGGAGGCAGTATTTGAAACCTAAATGGTGACTAGCTTCTTCTTATATGGACTCATTTTTGCTTTTTTGTTGTTAAGTGGTGGTGGTGGCTCCAGATGCCTTGATCTTCACTAAAATTACTCTGGAGGGAAAATCCAAGAGTGATTCATGCTCCCTAAGGTGGGAAGGATTTTCAAACCACCAATCAGTCTCACCTATACTATTGCCTGCTTCTGCCTGTGGGGAGAAGGGGAAAAGTTACCTTCTCATAGCTCTGAAACTACAGAGGAGACTGGAACAATTTCATTTCACAGTGGTACTAAGTTTATAAGGATGCTGTCTATGGTTATTTCTCAATTTTCAGAAGCACAACTATATATATATGTATATATACATATATATATATACACACACACATATATACACACTTAGCCACACAGATACTTCACAATAGTAACATTATTGGGGAAGACTGATCAAAAGCTGTTATAGCAGAAAGCATTAAATGGATGCCTTTGAAACTTAATTCTATCATCTCAATGATAGAGAAGCAATACTGCATTGTATGTTAATTTTTCAATGATTGGACTGTCAGTTATAATAATTAGAGCCCCAAACATATCCTCAATGATTTTATCTGTATTTCTCCCTGAAAATCAAATAAATTGTGGAATATAATTGTGGATGGTTAAATAGTTATCCCAGTGGAAGCCCATAATGTAGCAATTTTGCCAGATGTAATATCTTTGCTGGAAGAAAGCACACATATTTAAAACGCAGTATATAATTTTATTTTGATGAACATGTTCCATTAATAATCATTAATGATGAATAAACCTTTCATTAAATGTGGAAATAGAGAAACACAAAATTACTGAATTACCCCATAGATATTGTTCTCTCTCTCACAAAAATGTCTGCGATTTCCTTTATCAACTTGCCATTCTACAGAAACCCACATTTTCCCTCTACAGGTGATGACATGTTAGTTGGAGCTAATGATTAAGTAAAATAAAACCCTCTGAATGTCATGTTAACATATATTTGTGCCAATATATGCTATATGAAATAACTCTACAGAGCTTTAAAAACCAGTCAAATAGGTCAGCTTATGCAGAAATAATCATTATAAGTGGTAAAAAATAATTCCCATTGTACTACTACTCATAGGAAAGAGGGAAAGTGCATGGTCATGTGTTTTGGATTTTAGAGGAAACATATTAAACACCTGGAATACTGCTCAAGGACTAGCTTGATGCATGACAAAGAAATCCCTTAGATTTCAGTGAGTACTAAATCAATGGAACTTTTGCTGTTGACCCAGTCTACAAGACAATGTGTCTTACCATTGACTTAAAGGTTTCACTAAATCCAGTGGTTCCAAAAGAGTCTATAATGATAAGAATGCTAGACAGAACCTCTGGCAGAGTCCCAGTGCAAATACCCAGGTTTCTAGAACACAGAGAGGCCACCTATGGTAGAGAACTCCTTGCTCTTGAAATATCAGTACTATTCAGTCCTGGTAGACCTGACACTTAAACATAGGAAATCAAGAGATTATATGCTATAACCATCCATCCTGAGCTGAATTATCATGTTCACGAAGTCATATTTTCTGGCCAGACGAATAATAATGCATGGACACATGGAAGTGATTCATTTGAATTTAGGCCAGAAGATTTCCAGAATTAAATGCTCAGACTCCTACATCATATGATGCTGCATATGTGACTCAGTCCCCATCATAGAACACTGGACTGGTATATATAATCAATTGAACAAGAAAGATATTTTGGACATGTTTCACAAATGAATTTACATGACTCACTGGTTTAAGTGAAAAAGTCAATTTCTGTAGCACCCCACCTTTACTCATTGGTGGCTACAGTACCTGGAAATTGTTTTCTGAGTCATGAAAGTTTCATTATCTCCTAATATGCTAATTTTTGAATATGCCTTGCATAGAGTTTCCTTAGAGCCTTTCCTACATCATTTTTTAAGCTGTATAGGAAGGGATTCAATACATATGTAAGAATGACTTGTGTAAAGAACTAAATGAGTGGAAGTGAATAATGTATTGGTTCACTCTTAGGGAATTTAATTTATCAGCAAAACTGAATTTTGTATATTAAATTTGCAATATTTAATATTTGCTAAATTGCAATACAATTAACTTCCACAATTCTATACAATTTTTGACTCCCTTGAAAGAATTTACATAAGAACATTAAGAAAGATGAGAGCATTTGAGGAGAGAATAGGGCCAAAGGATATAAGGGAAATAAAATTCCCATTACTAAAAACACTTTTTCATAAGAAAAAGTATCCTCACATAAGAACTGGATGACTATTTATTTTTCACAGAAGAAAAGTTGGACTTCTCTTGAGCCATTTTTGAGAACATGAATGATAGAAATCATTTTAACTCTTTTATTTATTTTTTAATTATCTTTTTTAAAGATACATTGATCATGCAAAATATTATATTAATAAATATAAGAGGTTGCTCTATACCCTACTCCACAATTTCTTTCCCACATCTTCTCCCACATCAACAATTTCTTTCATTAGTGCAGTACATTCATTGCATTTGATGAGTAAATTTTGGAGCATTGCTACACAGCATAGATTATAGTTTATATTGTAGTTTACACTTTTCCCCAGTCCATTCAGTGTGTTATAGCAGGATATATAATGTCTTGCATCTGTCCTTGCAATATCAATGAGAACAACTCCAAGTCCTGAAGATGCCTCAATATCATATCTCTTTTACACACTCCCTGCCTTCAGCAACTCCCATGGTCTCTGTTTCCAGATCAATGATATAATTTTTTCCATTGCTAAAGTCACAATAATTCTATAGTAGAATATCTGTAAGTCTACTCTATTCCATATTTTATTCCTCAGTCTTGAGGACCCTGGGATGACTATGCTCACTAAACCTCTAAATCAAGAGGGGCTTAGATCCCACTGGGCTGATGGATGGAATTCTCCTGCTTGCAGCTGTAGACTCTCTCAGTTCCCTGGTGTATGGTTGACTATCCACACCTCCCTGTTAACTGACCTAGGTAAATCCAATGAACCAGAGAGTAGGTATTGTAACACAGCTGAGGCTCAGGATCCAGCTGGCACATTGACAGTCCAGAGAATCAAGTCTCCTGAGTGTACACCAAACCCAGCACCAACCACAGGTGCAGTAAAAGTGAGAGATGAGGCATTTGTAGAAAGGTCCATCTGAGCCCAACTCCATCACACTCAGGAGCACAAATTACAAAGTAGGGCCCACTGACAAGGCACTGAACTCCAGAGCCATTTGTCATAACTCTAGGACCTGGGTGTCTCTGTAGCCCTCAGGAGCACCACTCTCTGGAGGGGTATCTACTTTGACTCTCTCTGAGATCCTGCTTAGATGTGCTTAAGTGTGACCCCTCTGATGACCTCCTGTTACATTTTGAAGTCTCTTAGCTATATAAACTCATTTGTTTCTATCATTTTCCCCTTTATTCAACATCTTTTTCTAGTTGCATCTCCAGCTGTGATTGGTATTAATCCCTTGGTGCCAGGGGGTTCATCCCTGGGAGTCGTGTCCCATGCTAGGGGGAAGGTAATGCATTTACATGCTGAGTTTGGTTTAGAGAGTGGCCACATTTGAGCTGCATGGACGCTCTCAGGAGGTAACTCTTAAGCCCTCTACAGCTCTAGGCCTAGTTGAAATATCAAGGACACAGGATCATAAGCATATGCATCTGTATCAAGGGCCCATCATTGAATCATTCTTCTTCACTCATCTCTGCCCTTGTACTTCAGAGATTGTTGCTGCCCCATTGGATAGTGTGACAGAGTTTCCTGGAATGGGAACTCAACACTCCCTCAGTTGATATAGTACCATCTTTGCCTTTGATGCAAGAATATTACAGTAACCCTCACTATATTTCTTAAGTTACATTAATTGTATTTTGCCATGCATCACTATATTCTTGCCAACTTGTGATAGTGAGGTACATTTGTTCAAAGTTATAGAAGAATATACGTGTATTTGTATTACTAACCACAATCCTCATCCATCTTCAGTCCCTAGGTTGTTCTCCAGCTTTCATTCAACTAACATTTACATCTTTATACTATCCCTTTCAGATACAACCCCATTTATATAGAAGGTGTGTTAGTTATCCTCACTATAATGTGTTAACAGCAACTTTATTCATTTCCATAATTTTACAGTCATGTTATTAGAAATTATACCTATATTATGCATGAGTACCCCTTCTCAATTCTCATCTTATCTCCTAGTAAACTATATTAATATAAATTTTATTGTCATTTGTAAATAAACTTACTAAATTATTCTGATATTACCTTTAGTATATTTCTGAGGAGGAGTGCTAAGTGTCAATAATAGGGGGCATGGTATTTTTTTTTCTTTTGGACAAAGGAAAATATTCAAAGTTTTACTGGGGTGATGACTGTACAGCTCTGTGATGATTACCATTGAGTGTACACTTTGATAGAATGTGAAAGACATGGGACTATATAACACAGTGAACCATGTGGTAGAAGACAGACTGTGGTTAACAGTGTGTGTATATATATATATATATGAGAGGTTTCTTTCAACACTATAATTAGTATACAATTCTAATACATAGTGTTAACAATACAGGGTATATGGAAACAATATACCAAGTGTATGCTTTGGATGATAAGTGTTATAGTCTGGTCATATTCTTTCATAATCTGTAACAAATATTCAAAAACAATGTCTGGTTTAGTGGAGGGGTGATGTATGGGAATTCTGCATATCATGCATGATTGCTTTGTGAGGCCACAACTTCTCTAATTAAAAAAAAATTACCTGAATCAATGATAATATCCAAAGCCAGCTTTCAACATGTACAAATCAAGGCATAAAATTCAAATGATGAATCATCAGGAATTTTAATATTTAGATATTTCAATTTGTTTGGATTAACTCAAAATCCAATGTGTTAAACCAAAAAAATTATAATGCATCACAGTCATGTTTTGCAAAGTATAATCTGTCAGCCAATTATCAGCCAATTTAACAGTACATTTTCTTTGTCTAGAACAATTTGGAAACCTAATATCTGGGCTGGTAATCAGCAAAATTTAAATTCAAAAGAAAATTCTTGGATGGTTTTCTTGCGTAAGGCTAGTCTTGTTTACTTGGATAGATATGCCCAGATGGACAGCTCTCAGAATACAATTGAACTGTGATGATGATTGGTATGCATATGTGACAAGAACAATGCACAGGGATTTGTTTTGAGTATTGAAAACACAATCCATCCCAAATGATATGGCCATGAAAACAATTCATAACAATCAATAGAACTGCCTTCCCTGCCAGTTACAAGTAATGTTACAAGTAATGGAAGAAAATACAGCACATATGTGGAGAAAGTGGCCAATCTAGTTGCTAAGGACAAGGAGAGGGAAGAAGAGATATGACGTGGGGGCATTTTTGGGACTTGGAGTTGTCCTAAATGGTATTGCAGGGGGAGATGCTGGACATTATATATCATGCCAAAACCCAATGAATGTACTTGGGGAGAGTGCAAACTACAACATGAACTATAATCCATGTGATGTAGCAGTGCTCCAAGGTGTATTCACCAAATGCAAAAGATGTACCACAATGATGAAGGAGGTAGTTGATGTGGGAGGAGTTGGGGGAGGTAGGGTGTGGGGTATGCGGGAACCTCTTATATTTTTAATGTAAAATTTTTGTGATCCCTTTATCTGTAAAAAATACAATAAAAATAAATATTCATAAAAAAAGAACTCTCAAGATTGGACTGGACCATACCTTACCTGAAGTAACTTCATCAAAAGTTCCTACTTAAAACGGGTTCACACAGAGAGAAGTGGGTTAGATACATGCTTTTCTAGACATATAATTCCAAAACACCATAACATACATAATTATTTCTTATAATGTAGTCATTTGTTCATCTCTTGGATCCTGTTTTGATAATGGGGGTTGTGATTCTTGATCATAGGAAGGGGTGCTGTGCTCAATGTTTCATGTTTTCTGCTGCACTATATCTCACATTCCATGACCCAAACATTGGTTAATCTGCAGTGAACGTGGTTATTTAGAGGAGAGGTGAATAGAATTCCTTGTCTGAAATCAAGGAATTGGTGTTCCAGAGGAGTATCCTCTTGAACTTCTATACCTTTTCTTCAAATATCTTGATTTTGTTTAATCAGATTGAACTTTTTCTATATAATGTATAGAAAATAACTATCAGTTCCTTTTACTGGATCCTTTGAGAATAGAATTCTCTACCTCCAATTCAGCACCAGCATGTTAAAATAACTATGCTGTATCTGTACTTGTGCATCTTATATTTTCTGCCCAATTTTCTCATTCAGGATGATAATGTATCCCTTCAGAAACAACTAATAAAGGAAAAATTTCACTTATTGGCAAATCTGTAACATGACAAAAACTGTAAAGAAACTCCACAGTGATCAAATACCAACAAAAAGTAGGAAATATACCAACTCAGACTTCATGTCCATACCTTTCTGCTTAGTTGTGTGCAGTGGAAGTCAGAGAGGTAATATGGTCTAGAGAGCCATGCCATGGCTTCAGACCATAGAAAGCTTCACAGCAGCGATTTAGTACCCTATGTATATCCAGGAACAAGAAACCAAGTCCTCAAATTTCCATGTCAGGACACAAGCAGCTAGAGAAGAAGTGCATGCAAAAGGGCTAAAGGAAATAAAAGAGAATGCTTTAGAAATGTTTCAAAGAGTTGCACACACACAAACAAGTATCAAATTGCTACAATATCCAAATTGAAAAAAATTACCTTTTTGAAATTGGAATAATACCCTTACAGGAAAGTAACCAGAGGTAGAAAAGTTGCATGGAAAAAATAAAATGAAAACAGGACAACCATAAGGAAAGAAATATAATGAAAAGCAGCACAATGAGTGAATGATAGAAGTAAAATAATAAAAGTAGATGGAAGAAATTGTTTCATTGATGTGGAGACAGTAGCCACAGTAGTTGCTGAGGGCATTGTAATTAAGTGTAAATGAAATGTATACTATAGACCTTGGTTAGTAGGAATGTTTCAATAATTTTTTCATCAAGTGTAACAAATGTATCAGTATAACAAGTGTAGAGTATTTGCATTGAATGTTAATGAATGGATCTCCAGAATTAAAAGTCATAGACATATAGAATTCATGGAAAAAAAAGGAGCCATCTATTTGTTGTCTACAAGAGACTTACCTGAGATGCAAGAACACAATCAGGCTGAAAGAGAAAGGTTGGAAAAAGATATTCCACACTAATAGCAATTAAAAAGTGCAATGTAGTCAAACTAATAAAAAAGTAGATTTTAATGTGAAACTTTAATAAATTATGAAGTAAGTTACAATATATTAATAAAAGGGAAAATTCACTAAGGGGATATAACAATAAAACATATTTACTCACCTAAAATAGGCGACTAAAAATATCTGAGGCACACATTGGGAAAATGAAGGGAGAAAAAAATGTATCTACAGTAATGTTTGGAAACTTCAACACTCCACTCTCAGAGCAAACAAATTACTTTAATGAACATAATTCCATAATCCTCTACAAATTGCTTTCTAGCATAATCTGAAACCACATAAAATACTTTACATGTTGAAGCGAGGTTTTTATCAAGTGGTTCAACATGAAATCAATCAGTGTAATATACCACATTAATAAATTGAAGAATTACATGATCCTTTCAATTGATACAGAAAAGATATTTGACAATATACAACATCCTTTCTTGATTAAAACTCTCCGAAAGAGAGGAGTAGAAGAAATGTTTCCCAATATGGTAAACTACATATATGAAAATCCCACAGCTAACTGTACACTATGTTGGAAGGCTTAAAGCTTCCCACTGAGAATGGAAACAAGATGTGGATGCCCCCAATTATTATTCAATACTGAAAAATAAGTTTGATCTAGAGCAATTAGGAAAGATAAAGAAATAAAATGCATGCAAATAGGAAAGAAACAAGTAAAACTTTCATTTTTCACTGATAATATGATTCTGTACTTAGAAAAATCCCTTAAAATCCACAGGAAAACTAATAGAACTTATAGACAATTTCAGTAAAGTGGCAGGATGCAAGATTAATACCCCCAAATCAGTAGCATTTAATACACTACTCATGAACAATCTAAGGAGGAAGTATGGAAAAATATTTCCTTTACAACAGAGACTAAAAAATCAAATAATTAGGAATAAATTTAATCAAGGACATAAAGAACCTGTTTTCAGACAACTATAAAACATTGCCAAAAGAAACCAAAGATAATCTAAAGTAATGGAAAGACATTCTGTTCTCATAAGTTGGAAGACTAAATAGCATTCAGATATAAATTCTACCCAAACTGAGCTTCAGATTTAAGAAAATCCCAATAAAAATTACCATATCTTTCCTTGTAGAATTGGAAAAGTGAACTATGAAATTTATATGGAAGGATAAGGGCCCCTGGATGGCCAAAAATAGCTTTAAAAAGAATGAGTTTGGAGAACTCTCACTTCCAGACAATCCAGCTGCAGTGGTTAAAAAAAAAAAAAAAAAATCACTGGTATAAAAGTAGGCAAATTGACCAATGGAACTGAATTGAAAGTTTGGAAGTAGACCCTCACATCTTTGGCTAAACAATTTTTGACCATGTTGTCAAATTCACTCATTTGGTTCAGAATAGTCTATTAAACAAATGGTGATTGGAAAACAGGATTTCCACATCTAAAAGAAAGAAAGAGGACCCTTATCTCACATCATATACACAGATTAATTAAAAATGGATAAATGATCTAAATATAAAAACCTAGATCCACAAAAATCTTGGAAAAAAACTTAGGGACATATCTTCAAGATCTTGTGGGTGGTTTGTTGGTTATTGTGCTTTACATTCCAAGCATAATCAAAAAAGATAAAACATATAGATGGAACAGCCTCAAAATTAAATAGAATTGTTCAGAACAGCAGAGCATCTCAGCCTACATGTAATATCAGGTGTTAAAAACTGCTTTTTGTCCTTTAATAAAAGGGGGAAGTGGAAAGGACAAATGAGGTTATATGGCTACGAGTCTCTAAAAAAGAGTCAGGAGGTCATCGGAGGGGTCGTGCTTATGCACACCTCAGCAGGCTCCCAGAGAGAGCCAAAGTAGATACAAGCCTAGGTACTGGTTCTCCTGAGGACTACAGAGACCCATAGGTTCTATGATCATGGCAGATGGCTCTGGAGTTCAGTGCCATGTCAGTTGGCCCTACTTTGGAGTTTGTGTTCCTGAGTGTGATGGAGTTGAACTCAGATATGACCTTTCTACATATGCCTCTTCTGTTACTTTTACTGGACCTGTGGTTGGGACTGGGGTTGGTGTATATTCAGGAGACCTGAATCTCTGGACTGTCCATGTGACAGTCAGGCCCTGATCCTCAGCAGACTTGCAACTCTTACCCTCTGGTTTATTGGACTTACCCTGGCCAGCTAGCAGGGAGGTGAAGGAGGTCAATCACCACAAAAGGGAGCCAAGAGTGCCTCCAACTGCAGGCAGGAGAATTGCATCCATCAGCCATGTGGAATCTAAGCCCCCTCTCAATATAGAGGTGGAGTGAACATAACCATTCCAGGGTCCACAAGATGAAGGAATAGAGCATGGATTAGAGTGGATTTACTGATATCCTACTATGGAACTCTTGTGAGTAGTAATAGAAGAAATTGTAGCATTGATGTGGAGAAAGTGGCCATGGTAGGTGCTGAGGGTAGAGAGAGGGAAGAAGAGATGATGTGGGGGCATTTTCAGGACATGGAGTTGTCCTGGGTGGTATTGCAGAGACAGATGCTGTACATTGTATGTCTTGCCATGGCCCACTGGTTGGACTGGGGAAGAGTGTAAACTACAGTGTAAACCACTGCCCATGTGGTGCAGCAGTGCTCCAAAAATGTATTCACCAAATGCAATGGATGTTCCATGATGATGAAGGAGGTTGTTGATGTGGGAGAAGTTTGGTGAGGGGGTTAGGGAGTATATGGGGACCTCATATTTTTAAAATGTAACATTTAAAAAAAAGAGAGAAAAAAATTAAGAAGGCAACCTACTCAATGGAGAAAAAAATCTTTTGAAAACCTATACCCAATAAGAGATTGATTTTCATGTTACATGAAAAGACCACACAATTAATGCAATATTTTAAGTGAACCCTTTAAAAATGGGCAAAAGGATTGAACTGACATTTTTCCAAAGTGCAAGTAAAATGAAAAAAAAGACTCATGAAATATTTCAACACCACTAGCTATTAGGGAAATGAGAATCAAAACTAAAATGAGACATCTCACACCACATACAATGGCCATTATGAAATGAAGAGGAAACATTTTCATGTGAGAATGATGAGAAAGAGAATCACTACTTTTCTGTTGGTGGGAATGTAAAATCGTGCAGTTGCTGTGGGAGATGATCTGTCAGTTCCTCAGGAAACTAAATGTGGAACTGCCATATGATCCATCAATCCCACTACTAGGAACACATTCCAAAGAACTGAAGCAATGATGTAATAGATTTTTACACTGATACTCAGGTCAGCATTATTCACAATTAATAAATGATGAAGAGAAACTAACTTTCCATCAACTGATGAATGGATAAATGAGATATGGTATATTCATAAACTGGAATATTATTCAGGTGATTAACTCAATTGGGGAAGCACAGGACACCATGGATACCCTTGAGGATATTGTGCTAAGTGAATTAAGCCAGACAATAAAGGATGGCTATTGTATGGTCATACTGATATGAACTAAAAAACAATGAATAGACTTATGGAGTTGCACAATGTAGTGTAAGTTGGTGGGAGATTGAAAGTGGGATGAGAAAAATGCTGGATGTATGTAGAATGTTTAAGAAGTTCAAATGAAAATATATGTTAATGGTTGGACTTGGTAACACTTAATGATTACAAAAAAACTTGATTTATGAATATGATTCTGCTTGAAACATGTAATCTAGGAAGATTAATGTTGGAGGACAATTGGAAAATAATATTGGAAATGTATACCTGATTTTCGAAATAGATGAGGATTGCCATTAGTAAAAATAGAGGTATGTTTTACAACAGGGTTTTAAGAATGTGGTGTTAAACTGAAAAAAAATGTAACTAATGTAATTTATGGAATATAGTTAACAACACTGGTGTGTGTCTGTAGCAAATGAAAAGTTGGTACATATTAATTCTAAAGGTTATACAAAGAATACAGTTTTTTTAAAGGTATGAATATGATTAAGCATTTTTTCTCTTCTTTGTTTTCTTAAAATAATGAGACTTTGACTAAGTCATTCAAATATTCTGTGTTCATCTGCATATCTTTCTGAACATTAGAGGAACAACTGAGTTAGAAGTTGCAATTAGATAACATAACAGTACCTGAAAAAGAAGTGTTTAAAAGTAATGTCCTCCCATGGCCCACTGGATGGAACGTGGGAGAGTGTGGGCTATGGTGTGGACCATTGGCCATGGGGTGCAGCGATGCCCGGAGATGTACTCACCAGATGCAATGGATGTGTCATGATGATGGGGGAGAGTGTTACTGTGGGGGGAGTGGTGGGGTGGGGGCAGTGGGGGTGAATGGGGACCTCATATTTTTTTAATGTAATATTTTTTTTAAAAATGAATAAATAAAATAAAATAATAAAAAAAACAATAGAAGCAAACAACAACAACAACAAAAAGTAATGTTTCCCTAACTTGTTAAACTACCTTTCTGTTCTTTTATTTTTGTGAATTTAAAATGAAGTTCTTAATAAAAAGTACAATATAGAAATACAGAAAAGAAAAGAAATGCCACAATGAACACATAAATGATTTATTCATTTATTTGTTAAATTTACTTACAAAGCAATCTTTAAGTGGTTGTATATAATTGATGGAGACTTGTTCTGTGTCCTATCATTTTGTCTATCCTGGAAAATGATCCTTGTGTACCTGAGAAGAATGTATATCCTGCTGTATTGGGGTGTCTTGTTCTATATATGTCTATTAGATCTAGTTCATCTAAAATATTATTGAAGGTCTCTGTTTATTAACTCTGTTGAGATGTTCTTTTTAATGGTGATAATGGTGTATTAAAGTCCCCCAATGTAATTGTAGAGGCAGTTGTAGAAGAAATTGTAAGTGAAATCAGTAAATACATTGAGACAAATGAAAATGAGAACACAACTTATAAAAACTTATGGGATACAGTGAAGGCAGTCTTGAGAGGAAAATTAAAGCCCTAAATGACTATATTAAAAAAGAAGAAATAAAAGAACTAAAAGATTTAACTGAACAAGTAGAGAAAGAAAAAAAAAAAACCAAAAAAACAAACCAATCCCAAAGCAAGCAGGAGGAAAGTAATAATAAAGAATAGAGAAGAACTAAAGTAAATTGAGAACAATAAAAATAGAAAAAATCAACAAAACCAAACCTGGTTCTTTGAGAAGATCAATAAAATTGACAAACCCGTAGCTAGACTAAAAAAGGAGAAAAAGAGAGAAGATGCAAATAAATACACCCAGAAATGAAAGGGGAGAATTTTGCATCTGACCCCACAGGAAAAAAAAAATTGTAAGAGGATATTATGAGAAACTGTATGCCAGCAAGTTAGACAACCTAGATGAAATGGACAAATTCTTAGAAATGCACAAACAACCTATTCTGATGCTACAAGAATTACAAGAACTTAAAGTAATCACATTTAAATAGATTGAATCCATCATCAAAAATCTCCTAGCAAAGAAAATTCCAGTATTAGAAGGCTTCACAGGTGAATTCTATCAAACATTATGAAAAGAATTGACAAAAATCTTGTTTAAACTCTTCCAAAACATTGAAGAGGAGAGAAAATTACCCAACACATTTTATGAAGCAAATATCACCCTAATACTAAAATAAGAAAAGGGTACTACAAGAAAAGAAATTTACAATCTCTCTAATGAACATAGGTAGAAAAATTCTAAAAAAAAATACTTACAAATAGAATCCAACAGCATATCATAACCAAGTTGGATTTATTCCTGGTATTCAAGTCTGGTTCAACATAAGAAAATCAATCAACATAATAAATAACAAGAAATTGAAGGGAAAAAAATCATATGATAATCTCAATTAATGCAGAAAAGGCATTCAACAAAATCCAGCGTTTTTGATAAAAACACTTCAAAAGATAGGAATAGAAGGAAAATTCTTCAATATGATAAAAGATATATATGAAAAACCCACAGCCAACATTTTACTCAAAGGGGAAATGTTGAAAGCTTTCCCTCTCAGATCAGGAATAAGTCAAGGATGCCCACTGTCACCATTGTTATTCAATATTGTACTAGAAGTTCTAGTTAGGGCAATAACATTCAAATAGGAAAAGAGGAAATAAAGCTCACAATGTTTGTGAATGACATTATCCTGTTCTTAGAAAATTCTGAAGTATTCACAACAGTTACTTGAGCTAATAAATGAGTTCATCAAAGTGGCAGGATACAAGATCATCCACAAGAATCAGTAATGTTTTAGTACACAAGTTCTGAACAATCTGAGGAGGAAATGAGGGGGAAAATTCCATTTTCAATAGCAACAAAAAACCTCAAATACTTGGGAATTAATTTAACCAAAGACATACAGGACCTATATGCAAAAAACTACAAAACAATGCTAAAAGAAATTTTAAGAGATCTAAACAAATGGAAAGACATTGTGTGTTCATGGATTGGAATAATCAACATTGTGAAGATGTCAATCTTGCATACTGGGCAAACCTTAAACAAAAGAAAACTAAAGTCTCCGGCCCATAGTGAAATGCCTAAAATCCTTTTCACTACTATTTTAGTGTCAACTTTTTACCATATTTTTTCTTTATGTTTAAAGAATTTTTAGGTTGCACACGTGTAAATGTTATATTAAAAATTGGGGGGGGGTTCCCATATACTTCACCCCTTTCCCTTCCCACACTTTTCCCTACTAATAAACTCTTTAATTAGTGTAGTACATTTGTTATAACTGATGAACAAATATTGAAGCATTGCTGCTAACCATGATCTATATATTATGGTTTACACTTTGCACTGCATAATTTTATAGGTTTTGACAAAAATGTGTAAGGGCTTGTATCAGTCACTGCAATATCATATATATCAAGTCCAAAGTCCCCAAAATGCCCTGTCATCCACCAATTTTTCCTCCCCATACCCTTGATATCCATGGCAACCATTAAGTTTCCATTTTTGAAAATAATGTTCATAGTCACATGCATTAATATTGACATCTTGACATACTTTTCTGTTTTCTTTCATTAAACCCTGCCTGTGTACAAGAAAGGTTCTTGCCCCATAATTAAGCCATACTACCATATTATCCATTTCTTAGGTATAACAATCTCTATTTTTGTATATAGGTTTACATTTATCCATAAGCTGCTTAAGGCTGGAAAAATATCTGTCTTATTTACTATTCTACATGTCTAAATTGACTTAAATTATATTTCACTTTATAGCTATTTATCTTTCCATACTCAATGAGGTAAATAATAAGAATGGATTAGCCAACTTGAACATTGCCAAGGAAACAGAGTAACTCATGGGAAAAGCTGCAATGTTAAAAAGTTCAGAATATATTAAAGAATTAGTGAAATAAGAATTGAAAAAGGGAAGAGGGAAAAAAGAGTAAAATGAAAAGCAGAATTAAGAATCAACATGATAGAACGGTCATAAACCCTATAATTGATACACAATGAACAAAATAATAGTGAATCATTAGCTGATGGTTGATATAGATTGAGAAATGGCAACTGACCAAGTATTTTTTGATAAATAAAACATCTGAAATTTTCAGGGAGAAGAGTCAGCTATTGGTGGAGGAGTGAATTTTCTCTGCACAGTCCCAGAGAAATTCAGTATTCAATACAATTTTCTGTTATGAAAGGAAGGACTGAGCTACCATACTGAAAACAGACAGATTTTTGCTATCTCAATAGGAAGCTAAGGATTTTATCAATCCTATCCTTCTCCTTGAAAACAGAACTCCTAGGTCAGGGATATTTACCCTCTCTATTAAGATTCAGAGTTGCTGGCTGAATATGAATGAAAGTTAACAGAGAAGATTATCTCTGCAATATGACCTTTGAGAATAAAGCCTAATGGCTGTCACACTGCCTAAGGACTGAACAAATTGCCCTGGGCATGAGTTCAAAACAGAGAGATGGAGGCCATCTTATTTTCTTGATTTTTAACAATAAAGAGGCAAAGTTTACCCAAAAATGAAATACATTATAACATGAAATAGATCCTGATTAACAGAAAAAAATAATCCTAAGGGACAAAATGAATACATTCAGGAAACAAGAAAAAAAAAAACTACTAAAATATAAAATAATCACCCACTTCATAAAATCAATTTCATGACAATATTGAATTCATCCAAAATAAAGAACAGGTGGACAACATGAAGATGTATCCAGAAAAGAAGAAAGAGGTGTTCAAAAGGAAATTAAGAGGACTTCCAGCAAGATGGTGGCTGAGTGAGCTTGCCTTGCCATCTCTCCTGGGAAGAGGCAGCTGGGCACCGCTGGAGGTTCTCCGGGACCAGGCTTTTTCAGGATTTTTTCAGGGCAGGAAGTGTCTGGACATCGATTTGGTGGGAAGGTAACGGAAAGGACTGGTCTATAAGATATAAATTGGGACTTTTCAGGAGGGGGAGGCAAGATGGCGGCTGAGTGAACTTCCTGGTTACTAGCTCCTGGGGGGAATTGGCTGGGGGGCGTCGGAGACTCTTTGGGACCGGCTGTTTTGGGATTTTTCCTGGTCCGGAGGTGTCTGGACATCGATTTGGAGGGAAGGTAACAGAGAGGATCCATCTGTGAAATATACATGGAGATCCCAGCTACGTGTGGAGGATTCCCTCCTTGGGTAGGCGGAGCCGAGACAGCTAGCACCGCGCGGAGCCCCGGCGGGCAGCGGCCAGGGTAGCCGAGTCCGGCCGAGCCCAGCCGAGCCACGGTGGGCGGCGGGCGGGGGACCGGAGCCCAGCTGAGCCCAGCCGAGCCTGGAGGCGGGGTTTCTGTTCTTTGTTTTTTTTTTATTTTTTTTAATTTTTTGTTGTTGTTGTAGTTCTTGTTGTTCTTTTTTTTTTTTTTCTCTCTCAATCCTCTCTTTCTTGTCCCCAATATTCTTCTTATACTATTTTACCTTAACAATACAATAGGTCCTACAGGAAATACCTCACATTTGCTGGGTTTCCTCACCCTCCACTGCCTCATTTCTCTGTGAATAGATTTAGCCTATCTACACTATCCCCTTTCCCCTACAACTTGATATCCTCCACCATCTGCTATCTCTCCTATATTCCATCTCCCTTTCTTTGATCCACAAAGTGTCTAACTCTTAATTTCTAATACCTTTGTTTAGTTTTCCATCTGGTATTCGTCCCTGAAACTATTACCTTTCTTTTCTCTTTCCCTCTCTCACGAAAACAATAGCCTCTTAGTACGTACCACATTCCTCCTATATTCAGTCGTCTACCTCATTATAGGTACTTTCCTACTACTATAACTCTACACAATTTACATGATCTAACCTCCATCCTCCCAGAACTCATATTGTTGCTTTGTAAACATATATCACCAATACTACTTCACACTTTTTCCTTCCTTACACAATTGACTTTACCCAGCACTAATACTTTCCTTTAAAGTGAGCTTAACTAGCAATAAGAAATTGGAATAAGAAGAACAAAGTGACAAAGAGAAGATATAACACTTACGCAAAAACAACAGCTAATTAATCTCCAAGACTATACAAAGAACCTAAGGAACTGATTAAACCCGTCAAGAAAAAATGTTGACAAGACAGCAACAAAAATCTACAAACCAAACCAGTAATCAGGAAAACATGGCTGAATCCAATCAACAAACTGAAAATCAGGAAGGGGGGCAGGACTTCGCACAAGCAATGAAAGATCTCAGAACATTTATCACCGACAAATTTGATGAAGTAATGAAAGAGGTTAACAGCATGAAGACAACACTTGGAGGGGAAATTGCAAACATGCACAAAAAAATAACAGATATGATGGAAATAAACACCACAATTCAAGAAATCAAAAATACACTTGCAGCAAATATCAGCAGACTAGAAGAGGCAGAGCAGAGAATTAGTGATGTGGAAGACAGTGCATTGGAAATCAAACAGATAGTAGAAGTGGTCAATAAAAAGGTAGAAAAAATCCAGATAGGACTTAGGGACCTGAATGATAACACAAAACGCTCAAACATACGTATTATAGGCATTCCAGAAGGAGAAGAGAAGGGAAAGGGGTCAGAAGGAGTGTTGCAGGAAATAATGAATGAAAACTTCCCAAATCTACTGAAAGAGACAGATGTACATATCCAAGAAGCACAGCGCACTCCACTGGTCATAAACCCCAACAGGCCCACCCCAAGACATATACTTGTCAAATTATCCAATGCTCAAGACAAAGAAAAAATTCTAAAAGCAGCAAGAGAAAAGAAAACCATCACATACAAGGGAAACTCCAAAAGATTAAGTGCTGATTTCTCACCTGAAACAATGGAGGCAAGAAGGCAGTGGTATGATATAGTCAAGGTACTAAAGGAAAAAAATCTCCAACCAAGAATACTCTATCCAGCTAAACTAGCATTCAAAAATGATGAAGAGTTCAAAATATTCACAGATAAACAGAAACTGAAAGAGTATATCAACAAGAAACCTCCCCTTCAAGAAATTCTTAAGGGAATTCTGCAGGAAGAAAGGAAAAAACAGGACAGTCAGAGATGGAGGAGAGTGTAAAAGCAACAAGAAAGACAAAAATAGAAGGGGAAAATAAAATAATACAAACAAAATATAACAAACACAAATCCAACCAAAATATGGCTACCATAAATAACTCTCTAAACGTAATAACACTGAATGTCAACGGATTAAACTCACCTATCAAAAGATTCAGACTGGGACACTGGATAAGGAAATATGACCCATCTATATGCTGCCTACAAGAGACACATCTTAGACCCAGAGACTCATGGAGGTTGAAAGTGAATGGCTGGAAAACAATCATACAAACAAACAACAACCATAAAAAGGCAGGAGTAGCTATATTAATATCAGACAAAATAGACTTTAAATGCGAAACAATTGTGAGAGACAAAGAAGGATACTATATTTTAGTGAAAGGGACAATTTGTCAAGAAGATCGAACAATCATAAATATTTATGCTCCTAATAAGGGCGCCTCTAAATATGTGAGGCAAACGATGGAAAAACTAAGTGAAAGAATAGATGCATCTACAATTATAGTGGGGGATTTTAATACACCACTATCAACTCTGGACAGAACATCTCAAAAGAGAATCACTAAAGAAACAAAACATTTGAACAGTATATTAGAAGAGCTGGATCTAATAGACATATATAGATCATTACACCCAAACACAGCAGGATATACATTTTTCTCAAGCGCACATGGAACATTCTCCAAGATTGACCATATGCTAGGCCACAAAGAAAGGCTTAATGAATTCAGAAAGATCGAAATCATACAAAACAATATCTCTGACCACAGTGGAGTCAAGCTGGAAATTTGCAAGCGACAGAGACCCAGACTTCACACGACAATTTGGAAATTAAACAGCACACTCTTAGAAAAACAGTGGGTCAAAGAGGAAATCTCAAAAGAAATCAATGACTACCTTGAAACAAATGATAATGATAACACAACATACCAAAATTTATGGGATGCAGCAAAAGCGGTACTGAGAGGGAAATTTATAGCCATAAATTCATATATCAAAAAAGAAGAAAGAGCAGAAATTGAAGAATTAACTGCACATTTGAAGGAATTAGAAAAACAACAACAAAGTAACCCAACAGGAAGAAGAAGGAAGGAAATAACAAAGATAAGAGCAGAACTAAATGAAATAGAAAATAAGAAAGCACTTGAAAAAATAAACAAGACCAAGAGCTGGTTTTTTGAGAAGATCAACAAAATTGACAAACCTTTAGCGAGACTAACAAAGAAAAAAAGAGAAAAGATGCAAATACACAAAATAAGAAATGAGAAAGGTGTTATCACCACTGACCCCACAGAAATAAAGACTATCATAAGAGGATACTTTGAAAAACTATATTCCAACAAAAATGACAATTTAGAGGAAATGGACAAATTCCTAGAAATACATAAGCAGCCCATACTGACGAAAGAAGAAATTGATGATCTTAACAAACCAATCACAAGCAAAGAGATAGAATCAGTCATTAAAAATCTCCCAACTAAGAAGAGCCCAGGGTCAGACGGCTTCACAGGTGAATTCTACAAAACATTCCAGAAAGAACTAACACCAATCCTGTTGAAACTATTCCAAAAAATCGAAATAGAAGGAACACTGCCTAATTCCTTCTATGATGCCAACATTACCCTAGTACCAAAGCCAAACAAAGACACCACAAGAAAGGAAAATTACAGACCAATTTCTCTAATGAACCTAGACGCAAAAATACTTAACAAAATACTTGCTAATCGTATTCAACAACACATTAAATGAATTATACACCATGACCAAGTGGGATTTATTCCAGGTATGCAAGGATGGTTCAACATAAGAAAATCAATCAAGGTAATACACCATATAAACAGATTGAGAGAAAAAAACCACATGATTATATCTATAGATGCAGAAAAGGCATTTGATAAAATACAGCACCCCTTCCTGATAAAAACACTCCAAAAGATCGGAATACAAGGAAACTTTTTGGACATGATAAAGAGTATATATGAAAAACCTAAAGCCAACATTGTTTACAATGGTGAAATCCTGAAATCCTTCCCTCTAAAATCAGGAACAAGACAAGGATGCCCATTGTCTTCGCTCCTATTTAACATTGTCTTGGAAGTACTGGCTCGAGCACTGAGACAAGAACCAGATATAAAAGGCATTCAAATTGGAAGGGAAGAAGTCAAAATTTCATTATTTGCAGATGACATGATCCTATATATAGAAAACCCTGAGAGATCTACAACAAAGCTCCTAGAACTCATAAATGAGTTTAGCAAAGTCGCAGGTTATAAGATCAATGCGCAAAAATCAGTAGCATTTCTATACACCAATAATGAGCAAGATCAGGAGGAAATCAAGAAACAAATACCATTCACAATACTAAATAAAAAAATCAAATACTTAGGAATAAATTTAACTAAAGAGGTAAAAAACTTATACATCGAGAACTATGCAAGATTGTTCAAGGAAATCAAAGTAGACCTAAATAAATGGAAGAATATTCCCTGTTCATGGATAGGAAGACTGAATATTATTAAGATGTCTATCCTACCAAAACTGATCTACACATTCAATGCAATCCCAATAAAAATCAACACAGCCTTCTTTAAGGAACTAGAAAAACTAACTATGAAATTTATTTGGAATAAAAAGAGGCCCCGAATAGCCAAAGACATATTGAAAAAGAAAAACGAAATAGGAGGAATCACACTTCCTGACTTCAAAACATACTACAAAGCTACAGTAGTGAAAACAGCATGGTACTGGCATAAGGAGAGACACACAGACCAATGGAATCGAATTGAAAGTTCAGATATAGAACCTCATGTATATAGCCATATAATATTCGATAAAGCCACCAAACCCTCTCAACTGGGAGAGAATGGCCTATTCAACAAATGGTGCCTGGAGAACTGGATAGCTATATGTAGAAGAATGAAAGAGGATTACCATCTCACACCTTATACAAAGATCAACTCAAGATGGATCAAAGACCTAAATATAAGAGCCAAGACCATAAAGACCTTAGAAAGCAGTGTAGGGAAACATCTACAGGACCTTGTAATAGGAAATGGCTTCATGAATTTCACACCAAAAGCACGAGCAGCAAAAGAACAAATAGATAAATGGGACTACCTCAGAATTAAAGCCTTCTGCACCTCAAAGGAGTTTGTCAAGAAAGTAAAAAGGGAACCCACACAATGGGAGAAAATATTTGGCAACCATATATCTGATAAGAGACTTATAACTTGCATATATAAAGAACTCATAGATCTCGAAAACAAAAAGATAAACAACCCATTTAAAAAATGGGAAAAAGATTTAAACAGACACTTCTCCAAAGAAGAAATACAAATGGCTAAAAAGCACATGAAAAAATGCTCCAAATCCCTAGCTATCAGGGAAATGCAAATCAAAACTACAATGAGATACCACCTTACTCCCATAAGATTGGCAGCCATGAAAAAAACAGTAGAATACAAATGCTGGAGAGGATGTGAAGAAAGGGGAACACTCATCCATTGCTGGTGGGAATGCAGAAGGATCCAACCATTCTGGAGGACAGTTTGACAGTTTCTCAAAAAATTATCCATAGATTTGCCATATGACCCAGCAATACCACTGCTGGGTATATACCCATCATATCTGAAAACAAGGACAAAAACCGATATATGTACACCAATGTTCATAGCAGCATTGTTCACCATTGCCAAAAGTTGGAATCAATCCAAAAGTCCATCAACAGATGAGTGGATCAATAAAATGTGGTATATACACACAATGGAATACTACTCAGCTGTAAGAACCAATACACTACAATCGCACTTGATAACATGGATGAACCTTGAGAATCTTATGTTGAGTGAAGCAACCCAGGCATTGAAGGACAAATACTATATGACCTCAATGATATGAAATAAGTTAACTGCCTCAGAGAACTAGAGTCTGGAAAAGTGGCTTACTGGAAATCGGGGGGTGGAGGAAGGATGTGAGTTAATGTCTGTAGGGGTGGAATCTGTGATGAGCTGGGGGTAAGTATGAGCACAAAGAAGGGACAAAATGGGGGCAAGGGGTTACCTTCGGGTGGGGTTTTCTGGGTTTGAGGGGGGCTGGGGATGGGAAGAGGGGTAATATGGTCCAAGAAATAGGTGGGAGGGAGGGGCAACATACAAACATGGGAGAGTGCCAGAAGTTCATTGAGAACTAAATGTTGAGTAAAACATATCAAAGTATAAGTAGGAGGGTTACCTGGTTAGGACGCTCAGGGGGTATGGTCTGATGCGGGAGGACTCCGGAGGGAATAGCTGAAGGCTCATTTTGCCAAGGCGGGTTCTACCATTGGGTGGGGTGGACCCATATCCTGGGGAAGACTAATGCCGTCGAATAGAGAGAACTGTATCTCTCGTGAGAAAGGACGGCTCCCAGGGCATTAGATTGGCAGGCGTTGTGGGCCCTAAGGGGAGGGGAAAATGGACGTGCAATGGATGGAACAAAGGTAAATAAGGGGGCAAAAGAGGAGTTATGTGAGAGTACACGAGGATGAATATAAAACAGCTAATATTACACCAAAAACATATAGGGGACGACAGACTAATAATGAAAACCATAAGACAAAACATAGGATAACTAAAAAATTTAGAAAACTGTACAACCTAAAGTATGGACCACATAGTAAGCACAAATGTCACCTTGTTTGAAAACTATAGTTTCGGAATCTGTACATCAGTTTCAGGAAATATGATATGAATAAGTTAAAAGATTATTGCTGTGGAAGGGAAAAGGTTTTATGGTGGATCTGGGGAAATACTGTATATTGTATATATGAATTTTGGTGATCTAAGACTCTTCTGAAGCTGACATTATGTTGGGATTCACTTTACGGGAAGTTTTGGATCACAGAGTGGTTCAACAATGGCAGCGGAGGAATACTGATATGGGGTGTTATTGACAGGATATATATGGTTGACAGGGAGTTATACAGGGCATATGCCCAGGGTATATGGTATTGTCTATATATACTCATAGTGGAAACAATTAAAAACAACAGCTGGGGGATTACTGGGCTCCTGGCCGGGGGGTCACTGTTGTGGGCCCTGGGAGAGCAGCGGCAATCCTCCAGGTGCAATGGCAAGAACCAGGAAGGAAGGAGGGCCCAACAGTGGACTCTTGATACTAATGGCTACACTTTTGAGCCTATGCACCTGCAATAAGAACAAGGCCTAGAGTAGCATTGTGCCTGGGGGTTTCCTCCTGACAGCCTTCATGTTACTCAAATGTGGCCACTCTCACAGCCAAACTCAGCGTGTAGATGTGATGCATTCCCCCCAGCGTGGGACACGACACCCGGGGATGAGCCTCCCTGGCACCGAGGGATCACTACCACATACCAGCTGAAGAAGCAACTAGAAAATGACCTTGAATTAAAGATTCAATGCGGAACAGCAGAATATACCTGTCTACATATAATAACATGACTTCGGGAAGCGGTTTGACCTAATGTAAGGGGGAAAAGGAAAGGAGAAATGAGATTATAAGGCTGTGAGTCTCTAAAAAAGAGTCTGGAGGTTGTCAGAAGGAATACCCCTATGTACAACTGAACAGAGTCTAAGAGACAGATAAGGTAGATACAACCCCAGGTATTGGTTCTTTTGAGGGATAAAGAGACCCACGGGTTCTATGGTCATGGCAGAAGGGGTTCACTGCCATGACAGATGGCCCTTCTTTGGAGCTGGTGTTTCTGCGTGATGGAAATGGACTCAGAGGGGATCTCTTTTCACAAGACTTGCATGCTACTTTATTGGAATTGTAGTTGGTGCTGTGTTTAAGATATATGTAGGGGATTTGAATCTCTAGACTGATAATATGACACCCAGGCCCAGAGCCTCAACAGACTTCAGCTCCTACACTTTGACTTATTGGACTTACTCCACTCAGCTAACATGGAGTTGAAGAAGGTCAACCACCACAACATGGAGCCTAGAGTGTCTACAACTAGAAGCGGGAAGAGTGCATCCAGTACCCATGTGGAATCTAAGCCCTCACTTGACATAGGTGTCCAATGGACACAACCAATCCAATGTCCACAGAGAAAATGTGGAATGGGTGTGGGAACAGTAGCCATGGGGGCTGCTGGGTGTGGGGAACGGGAGGAAGAGATGAGATGTGGAGGCGTTTTCGGGACGTGGAGTTGTCCTGGATAGTGCTTCACGGACAATTACGGGACACTGTAGATCCCCCCAGGGCCCACTGGATGGAACGTGAGAGAGTCTGGGCTATGATGTGGACCATTGACTATGGGGTGCAGTGATGCTCAGAGATGAACTTACCAGGTGCAATGGATGTATCACGATGATGGGAGAGAGTGTTGCTGTGGAGGGAGTGGGGGGCGGAGGCGATGGGGTTGAATGGGACCTCATATATATTTTTTAATGTAATTAAAAATAATAATAATAAATAAATATTTAAAAATAAATAAATAAATAAATTTAAAAAAAAGGAAATTAAGACTTATAAAATATCTAAGCAAGTAAGTAAGCAAATAAATAAATAAATAAATACATTTGGAATATAATATCAAGGTAGTATTTTTATTTATTTTTATTGTCTTTTTATAAGCATTCTTTATTGTATTTTTTGAAGTTACATAGATCACATAAAATGCTATGTTAAAAAACATAAAAGTTTCCCTTATATCCCACTTACCAGCCCCATCCCTGCTCCTCCCACATCAACATTGCCTTTCATCAATAAGGCACATTCATTGCATTTGGTAAATACACTCTGGAACACTGCCTGACTTCATGGACCATAGTTTACATTGTAGTTTGCACTCTCCCTCAGTCCATACAGTTGGTTACAGCAGAATATACAATGCCCTGAATCTTGCAATATCATTCAAGATAAATCCAAATCCTGAAAATGCCCCATATCACATCTCTTCCTCACTCTCCCTGCTCTCAGCTACCTTTGTGGCAACCATCTCCATATAAATGATACAATTTCTTTCATTGCTAGAGTCACAAACATTCTATAGTAGAATACCAGCAAGTCTAACCTGTGGGCCCTGGGATGGCAATGTTCACTCTACTTCCAAATTGAGAATGGGCTTAGATCCCACATGGCTGATAGATGAGACTCTCCTGCTTGCAGTTGTAGATGCTCTTGGTTCCCAGGTTTGGTGGTTGACCAGCTGACCTGGGTAAGCCCAATCAAACATAGAGTAGGTGTTGTAACTCTGCTGAGGCTCAGGGCCAGCTGGCACAGGAAGAGCCCAGAGATTCAAGTCTCCTGAGCATATACAAACCCCAGCACCAACCACAGGTTCAGTAAAAGTGACAGAAGAGACATGTGTAAAGAGATCACATATGAGTCCAACCCCATCACAATCAAGAGCACAAATTACAACGTAGGACCCACTGACAAGACAATGAACTCTAGAGCCATCTGTCATGATCATAGAACCTGTGTGTCTCTGTAACCCTCAGGAGCACCAGTATCTTCTTTGGCTGTCTCTTGGATCCAGCTGAGACATGCATAATTGCAACCCCTCTGAGGACCTGTCAACTCATTTTGAAGTCTCTTAACCATATAAACTCATTTGTCCTTACCATTTCCACCTTTCATTCAAATTCTTTTCCTAGTTGCATCACCAGCTGGTGATGATAGTAATCCCTTGGCACCATGGAGCCTCATCCCCAGGAGTCATGCCCCATGCTGGTGGTAAGGTAATGCATTGACATGCTGTGTTTGTCTTAGAGATTGGCCACATTTGAGCAACATGGAGGCTCTTAGGAGGTAACTCTTAGGTACCCTGTAGCTCTAGGTCTAGTTGAAATATCAAGCACACAAGCTCATAAGCATCATCATCAGTATCAACAGCCCATCATTGAACCACTGGTCTTTGCCCTTGCATTTGGGTTACTTTGCTATTCCATTGGAAAATGCAACAGAGCTCCCCAGGATAGGAACTCAGCACTCCCCCAATTGTCATGTGTAACTCTATCAACTCTGACCATACCCAGTGAAAATCTCAACATATCTATATACCCTATAGATATGCCCTGGAGAACTCCCTCCCATTCATGCATTCCTCATCAATGACAACCCACACCAGTGCTCCTCCTCACCATAGTTGAGCTGCTCTGTGATCCAAAACTTCTTGAAAAATGAAGCCTGATATATTGCCAAATTCAATTAATAGGAAAATGAAATAGGATTGATAGGTTTAAAGATTGGAAATAGAATACATAATAATTTAGAAAAATTAAAATAAAGTAAAAAATAAATTGGGGTATTAAAAATGAAAAATATCATAGAACTTTTTTTGTATGTGACAATTTGCTTTCATCACAGAAATAGGTGTTGTCGTCCATGTACAGTGGCAAGGCAATCTCTTCCATCCCTTCCACAGTGTCACATACTTTTTTTTTAATTATTAATTTTGTCTTTTAAAAAGTTTTAGATCACATTAATGTCACATATACAATATAGGGGATTCCCATTTACCCAACATAAAGCCATTTCCCTCTTCTCTGACAATGATCTTTTTCCATGTGGATGTTATATATGCTTGGGTATAAAATTTAATGGCTGTGACTCTGCGATGGAACTGGACTCAGATGGGATCTCTTTTCACAAGACTTTCATGATACTTTACTGGAATTGTAGGTGCTGGGGTTTAAGATATATTAAGGGGATTTGAATCTCTGGACTGACAATATGATAGCCAGGCCCTGAGCCTCAACAGACTTCAGCTCCTACACTCTGATTTATTGGACTTACCCCACTCAGCTAACATTGAGTTGAAGAAGGTCAACCACCACACCATGGAGCCTAGAGTGCCTACAACTGAAAGCAGGAGGAGTGCATCCAGTATCCATGTGGAATCTAAGCCCCCACTTGACATAGATGTGCAATGGACACAACCAATCCAATGTCCACAGAGAAAATGTGGCATTGGTGTGGGAAGGGTGGCCATGGCGGCTGCTGGGTGCGGGGAATGGGAGGAAGAGATGAGATGGGGAGGCGTTTTCAGGACGTGGAGTTGTCCTGGGTGGTGCTTCACAGACAACTATGGGACATTGTAGATCCCCCCAGGGCTGACTGGATGGAACGTGGGGGAGTGTGGGCTATGATGTGGACCATTGACTACGGGGTGCAGTGATGTTCAGAGATGTACTTACTGGGTGCAATGGATGTCTCACGATGATGGGAGAGAGTGTTGCTGTGGGGGGAGTGGGGGGTGGGGGCGGTGGAGTTGATTGGGACCTCATATTTTTTAAATGTAACTTTTAAAAATAAATAAATAATTAAAAAAAAAAAAAACAATATGGTTTGACCAACTAAGTATGGAACACAGGAAATGAGAAAAAGAAATATACTCAGAAGCTTCACTTTAATTTCAAAAGTCTATAATAATAACATCATCCTAAGTATTTCTTGAAAGAATGAACTAATTTAAATGGTGAGAAACATTTTAATGACATTGAATGTTAAAATAAAATGTCCCCAAAATGATAAAACCTAGAAGAAGAAATGCGTTTAAAATAGGAGGATACATCTAGCAAAATTGTCATTCATAGCCAAGAATAGAATATGAAATTTAATATATGCTAGGCTATAAAGTTTCATCCTGCATGCTCTTTCGTGGGAATGGTTTTCCAGCAAATAAATGGGAAAAAACAAAAAAACAAAAAAACAAGAGGAAATCAAGAAATTCAGAAACAGTGGATTTTTTTTTTTAACACATCTGCTAAGTTGTAAAGTGATGTTTCACTACCTTATCAATGAAAACACGGCAAAGAATCAATCAGCTTTGGTGGGAATGTCTCTGGTTAGAAAATATCTATCATATACCTAATATGATTGAGAGTTTTAGAAGATGGAAAAAGATAATGATGGACAACACCCATTCCCCAAAATAGAGAGTATCTATAAATGCAAGCAACACAGTTCTATCCATCTGCCCCATAGGATTTAAACCTCCTTTCAATCGGAAGCAGAGTAGGCATCACCATCCCAAAATCCTTAATATTGAGAAATGAACAAACGTAAGTGGGGAATGCAACTATGGACTAAACTACACTTATGATTATTCTAGCAGTTGAAGAACTGGTAAAATTGATATAAAGGCAGTGGCCACCATAGTTTCTGAGGAGAGGGAGAGGGAATAATAAGTGTAACATGGGATTTTTTGGCGGTATTGCAATAGCTATGAATGGCATAGCCATGATGGGTACAGGCCATTATACATTTTGTCAAAACCTATAAAATTGTGCAGTGCAAAGTGCAAACTATAATGTAAACTATTGACCATGGTTATTAGCAATGCTTCATTATGTGTTCAAAAATTGTAACAAATGTATCACACTATTGAAAGATGTTAATGGGGACATGTGTGAAAGGGGGAGAGAGTGGTGTATATAGGATTTCCTCTATATTTTTTATGTATCCTTTATGTAATATAAAGATACAATAAAATAAAATGACAAAATAATAATTTCTGAATATATGTTAAAATATAAAAAAGCTCATGTGCTTTAAAATCAGTGGCAAACTAGATAACAAGAGACTGAACGATAGGCTTACAGGAAATCGGAGGGTGGAGGAAGGATATGAGCCGATGTCAGCAGGGTGGAATTTAAGACGAGATGGTGGTAAGTATGAACACAAAGAAGAGATAAAAGGGGGGCAAGGGGTTGCCTTTGGTTGGGGCTTTGCGGGTTTGAGGGTGGCTGGGGAGGGACGGATGGGTAACGTTGACCAAAAGTAGGGGGAGGGAGGGGTAGCATACGAACACAGGAGAGGGTCAGGTGTTGGTGGAGAGTAAAATGCCGAGAAAATCATATCAAAATATAATAAAGAGGGTTACCTGTTTAGAATGCTCGGAGGGGAGGGTCTGATGCAGGACGGGCTCCTGGGGAATGTCTAAATGCTCATTCTGCCAGAGTGGGTGACACCATGGGGTAGAAACCCAAGTAGTGAGAGTGGGGGTGGACCCACATCCTGGGGAGGACTAATGCCATCAAATAGAGGGAACTGTATCCCTCGAGAGAAAGGGTGGCTCCCAGGGCATTGGGGCAGTTGAGCAAGTTAGGCCCTGAACACTATTCCATCTGTCTCTGGAAGTGGCCCCTCAGGAAACGGAGGTTGGCTGTCACTGTGGGCACCAAGGTGGAAGGGAAAATGGACGTTAAATGTGTGGAACCAAAGTAAATGGGGGGTAAGAGAGGAGTTTCTTGAGAGTACACAAGGATGGATATAAAACATGTAATATTACACCATAACATATAGGAGATGACAGACTGATAATGTAAACCATAATGTAAAACATAGGATAACTAAAAATGTAAAGAACTGTGTATCCTAAAGTATGCACCATAATGTAAGCACAGATGTCACCTTGTTAGAAAGCTAATGTCTCAGACTCTGAGCATCACTTTAAGTAAATATGATATGAATAGGGCGTGAGAGTATCACTGTGGAAGGGAAAAGGTTTTCTGGTGGATGTGTGGGAGTGCTGTATATTATATATATACATTGCTGTGGTCTAGGACTCCTGTGAAGAAAAGCTGAATAATTAGGGGGGGGGGGAAAATAGGATGTGGAATTTTTTCAAGTCAACATTCTTTATCTAAGTTCTTTATTTAACTTTATCCAAGTTCTTTATCTATCCTTTAAACCCATCACTATATGCCATTCCCTAGTAAGGGACCATGACATTATATTGGGCTTCAAATTTCGGGGAGTTCTGGATCACAGAGTGTTTCAACAATGGCAATGGAGGGACACTGGTATGGGATACCAATGACAGGTGATATATGGTTGACAGGGAGCTGTACAGAACATATGTCCAGGGTGCATGGCAATGTTTGGATATACTCATAGTGGCAACAATTAAAAACCACAGTAGGGGGGGTACTGGGTTCCTGGCCAGTGGTGCTCTGTCGTGGTCCCTAGGGGAGCAGCGACAGTCTCCCAGGTACAGTGGCGGGGACCGGGAGGGAGTGAGGGTTCAACAGTGAGCCCCTGATGCTAATGACTATGCTTCTGAGCTGACAAACCTAAAATAAGAACAAGGCCTAGAGCAACATTGTGCCTGGGAATTTCCTCCTGTCAGCCTTCATGTTACTCAAATGTGGCCAGTCTCGAAGCCAAACTCAGCATGTAAATGCAATGCCTTCCCCACAGCGTGGGACATGACACCTGGGGACGAGCCTCCCTGGCAACGAGGGACCACTATCAACTACCAACTGATGATGCAACTGGAAAATGACCTTATACGGAAGGTTCAATGCGGATCAGCAGAATATCCATGTCTACATAAAATACCATGACTTTAAAATGCTGTTTGACCTAAAGTAAGGGGGAAATGGAAAGGAGAAATGAGTTTATATGGCTACGAGTTTCTAAAAAAGAGTCTGGAGGCTGGCAGAAGGATTGCCCTCATGCACAACTGAGCAGAGTCAGAGAGACAGATAAAGCAGATACAACCCCCAGATATTGGTTCCTTTGAGGGCTAAAGAGACCCATGGGAGTTATGGTCATGGCCGATGGGGTTAACTACCAGGGCAGATGTCCCCTCTTTGGAAATGGTGTTTATGTGTGATGAATCTGGACTCAGATGGGATCTCCCTCCATAAGACTTTCATGCTAATGTGCTGGAGGTGCAGTTAATGTTGGGGTTTAAGATATATTTAGGGGATTTGAATCTCTGGACTGACAATGTGATAGCCAGGTCCTGAGCCTCAACACACTCCAGCACCTACAATCTGATCTATTGGACTTACCACACTCAGCTAAGATGGAGATGAAGAAGGACAACCACCACACCATGGAGCCTAGAGTGATTACAACTGAAAATGGGAGGATTGCATCCAGCATCCATGTGGAATCTGAGCCTCCTCTTGACATAGAGGTGCAATGGACACAACCAATCCAATGTCCACATAGAAGAGGTGGCATTGGATTGGGAAAAGTGGACATGGTGGACGATGGGTATGGGGAAAGGCAGGAAGAGATGAGAGGTGGAGGCGTCTTTGGGACATGGAGCTGCCCTGGATGGTGCTTCAGAGGTAATCACCCGACATTGTAAATCCTCACAGGGCCCACTGGATGGAATGGAGGAGAGTATGGGCCATGATGTGAACCATTGTCTATGAGGTGCAGAGGTGCCCAAAGATGTACTTACCAAATCCAATGGGTGTGTCATGATGATGGGAACAAGTGTTGTTGGGGGGGAGAGGGGGGGCGGGGGGTGGGGTTGAATGGGACCTCACATATATATTTTTAATGTAATATTATTACAAAGTCAATAAAAAATAAAATAAAATAAAATCAGTGGCAAATATTCCACAACAATGTATGTGTTTGTGGAGGGGTGACTTATGGAAAATCTGTATATTATGCCTGATTGTTTTGTAAGCTCATAACTTCTCTAGTAATATATATATGTAATATATACAATATAATATATAAATATATATAAATAATTGTATGTATTTATATATATTTAAAAGTCAAAAGTGAATCAGTTTCCAATATTTTAAAAAAATTCCTTTAATGGAGCAATTGTGGGTTTATGGAAAAATCACATACAAATTGTTGGATTCACATGTACTACCCCATAAAAAACACCTTGCATTGTTGTGGAATATTTGTTACAATTGATGATAGCACCTTTTTTTAAAATTGTACTATTAATTAAAATCCATAGTTTAACTTGAAAAAGATGTGGCTATAATGAAATAAATAACATTGAAAAAAAATGTAAACCATAATGTAAACCATAATGTAACCATGGCTACAGTTATGTTTCCATATTTGTACATCAGTTATAGGAAATGTAACATCAATAGGAAAAAATATCATTGCTGGGGAAGGAAGAAAAAGGGGAGTATGTTGGGAATATGAGAGTGCCGTATATTCTGCATTTGACTTTTCTCTGACCTAAAATTTTTGGATGACATAATGAAAAGGAAAAGATGTAAGACACTGAGGAAAGAATGTAAGAGATTGCCTTGCCACTGTACAAACTGTATAAAAAATATAACAGTGATGAAAGGCAAAACATCAAAAAATTTTAATAGTATTTTTCATTTTTTTGATACCCCAATTTATTCTTTATTTTAGTTTTTCTAAATTATTATGTATTTTATTTCTACTCTTTAAACCTATCATTACTCTTTTCATTTTCCTATTAATTGAATTTGGCAATATATTAAGCTTCATTTTTGAAGAAGTTTTGGTTCACAGAGGGATACAGCTATGGCAGGGGAAGAGCATTAGTGTGGGGTGTCATTTATGGGGAATACATAGGTGGGAGGGGGTTCTCCAGGGCATGAATATTGGGTATATAGTTATGTTTCAATATTCATTGTGTAATGACATAGAGAGTAGAGTTTCACACAATTGAAGACATGATGAGATCCCATCCTGGGGAGCCTTTGGAGCTTTGTCACATTCCCAAATGAAATAGCATCAATCCCCCAAATACAACAGCAATCAACAATGAAGAAGGGTTGTCCAAAGATGGGCCCTTGATACTGATGAATATGCATATGAGCCTGTGACATTGAAATTTCAAATTTACCTAGAACTGCAGGGTGCCTAAAAGTTACTTTTTGAGAGCCTCCATGTTGCTCAATTGTGACCAATCTCTAAGCCAAACTCAGCTTATAAATGCATTATGTTCCCCCCAGCATGAGCCATGCAAGTAAACCTGGGAATTTATAATCTATAATGGGAAATCGTAGCTTGTAAATCAACCCTCTTCATCCCTTTTCATCCCCTTCCTCTCTACCTGGGACCACTGCTCTTGTTATTTTCTGTTATTTTCTCCCATTTCTCTTCCTTCCCTATCTAAATAAATTACTGGCCTAACTCACACAGCATGCTCTTGAAATTCATTTCTGCAGCATAACCAAGAACCTAGAAAAAATCCAGTAACATATTTGGTGAGACAGTCCAGGAGATTATTGGTGAGTGCAACTATGGCCTACAGCCTGCTTAATGCCTTCCTTTGGTTCTTTATTTTAAATGAGTTTGTGTATGAGGCCCCACAGGATGTAGTCCCAGGACGGAAGGGGCTGAGGTTTGGAAATTCTCTGTGTCTGGGCCATGTGCACCACCTTGTGAGATCTAATTCCAGTCACGAGGGTTGGGGCACAGGATGGGAGTTAACTGCACCGCTGTCCTTTGGCGGGCAAGTGCCGCCTTTTCTCTCATTCTCTAGAGGGTGTGTGGCAGTAGTGGAGAGCTGAGAGCTTACCTGGGTCCACTGGGTCCAGGCCTCTGCAAGCAGCATTCCCATCTGACCACAGCCAGCTACCTGGGGGAATAAGTAGGAAGGCAGTGGGCAGAGCCAAAATGGATGCCATGGGAATTTCTTCCCCAGGGTAGCCAAAATACCCTTGCAATTTTTAACCTTTACTATATTCTAACTTTTTACTGAATCTCTTTTTGCAGGTTTGTGTTAGGATTCTTTGGTCTGTTTTAAAAACTGAAAATTAAGTTCTTGTGGAAAGTGCCTTTGTTTAACAAGGGAGCTATTGCCTCAGGACCCTAGGGTCTATTCGCTAAAGCAATTAACCTCTAATCACTTAATGGCCTTTTTTTTTTTTTTAGATTTTTAAAAATTTCTCTCCCTTTCCCCTCCTCCCCCTGCCCCAGTTACCTGTTCTCTGTGTCCATTTGCTGTGTATTATTCTTTTTGTCCACTTCTTTTGTTGTCAGCTGCATGGGAATCTTTGTCTCTTTTTGTTGCGTCATCTTGCTGTGTCAGCTCTCCATGTGCGCGGCGCCTTTCCTGGGCAGGCTGCACTTTCTTTTGTGCTAAGCAACTCCCCTTACGGGGTGCACTCCTTGCACAAAGGGCTCCCCACGTGGAGGGCACCCCTGCATGGCATGGCACTCCTTGTGTGCATCAGCACTGTGCATGGGCCAGCTCCACATGGGTCAAGGAGGCCCGGGGTTTGAACCATGGACTTTCCATGTGGTAGACAGACACCCTATCCACTGGGCCAAGCCCACTTCCCTTAATGGCCTTTTTTTTTTTGTTTTAAGATTTATTTATTTATTTATTTCTCTCCCCTTCCCTGGTTGTCTGGTTGTCTGTTCTCTGTGTCTATTTGCTGTGTCTTCTTTGTCCGCTTCTGTTGTTGTCAGCGGCATGGAAATCTGTGTTTCTTTTTGTTGCATCATCTTGTTGTGTCAGTTCTCCGTGTGTGCATCACCATTCCTGGGCAGGCTGCACTTTCTTTCGTGCTGGGTGGCTCTCCTTCCAGGGCACACTCCTTGTGCATGGGGCTCTCCTACACAGGGGACACCCCTGAGTGGCAGGGCACTTCTTGCGTGCATCAGCACTGCACATGGGCCAGCTCCACATGGGTCAAGGAGGCCCAGGGTTTGAACCATGGACCTCCCATGTGGTAGACAGATGCCCTAATTACTGGGCCAAGTCCACCACCCTTAATGGCCTTTTAATAGCTGGCTTAACTGGAAAACTATCAAACAGTAAAGTCAGACCTAAGGCTACATTTAATAATTCTGGAAGGATAGGAGAAAGAAGCACAATTTGGCTTGGCAGGTTCAGGTTGAAATCAGCCTATCTCCTAAGTCCAGGCTGCCCCAGGAATGCCCAGTGGCAGGAACTCTCTGATTTCCTGGGGTAGAGGGAATCAGAGAATAACCAAAGGTTTCCTGAGATTTAACTCAGGAACTTCTGTTTGGGTCTGTCAGTCTCAGACCCTAGAAAGTATGGATGCCAAGAACCAGAGCTGGAAATTGAATGGTCCCCATTACTTGGGCCCATCCATTCATAGAGTAAACAAATATCTCCTGGAACAAACATCTCAGGTGCTTTGATTTGGAGGTACTGCTCAGGCCCCCCAGTCAGCTTGGGTTCATTTATCTGATATCCAGAATCAGATACCCCTAAGACCTGTGGTACATGTGGGCCAGTTACTCCCTGAAAATAGATATTTTCAGGATGCTGAGACAGGGCTTCTGCTCCAAATTGTGTAGAGTAGTGAATTTAGTCAGCCAGGACTCTGGGATGCCAAAAGAGTTTGACTAAAGGGTGTTTCTTCATTCTTCCTAGAGTAATAGGTGCAGTCTTTAGCCTACCAGCAAACTCCTCATAGGAGTCTCTCAGGAATCAGGAAATTCTGCTTACTCCTGGTCTACATGGGTACAGTATAGCCAAGAGCAGCCACTGTATAGAACCCTGAATTACAATTAAACCAGTGTAAGAAATGAGAACAGATAAATCTGAGGCCTAGAAACCTGGTGTTGTGTCTCCTTAAAGGAATAAGGAAATAAACCTCAAACTTCTTAATTGTGTCTATAAAAGTAGTGAATAGTAATCAAAATTAAAAAAAACTTCATGTGCCATCAATTAAGGTCAAAGAGTTCCTTGAAAAGCTAATGGTGTAAAATTCTCTCTTCTGTTTTTATTTGTGCGTAAATTTGTGTTCAACTTTGAAATCTGTGTTTAACTTTGGCAGTTTGCTTGTGCTTAGGAAATCAAATTTGGGGTTCACCTGTTACAAATTGTATAACAGTGGAAGGTAATAACCTAAGAATGAGTCTTTAAGGGTCATTACTGTCTTCCTAGTGGATTTAATGTATAAATCACAAGTGAAATTTATTCAATTACTAGAAAAGCAAAAAACTTCACAAAGTTGTTACTACAAAGTTCTTGTGGCTTAATTAATGAAGGTACTCAATTCACCTTACGGTTAAAACTTTTTAGACACTGTATCTGAGAGTTAAGATCATTTATAGAAGCATTTATATTATAAAACTACAGAAGGATAATAACAGAAATTATAACTGGGTGGATTTAGCATAAACCTATTATTTTAAATGTAAATTCTAAACTGACCTTACCTTCATTTATGGTCACTGCAAGCCTAGCCTCACCCCTTGCCTTTGCTTATGGTTATTTCATAACAGCTTCTGCCCCTATAGCTCAGGGGAAAGCAAACTTGAGACATCCCCATCACCTGTCCTGCTGGTATTAGTAACCATGCTTGCTCTCAAGGTTCCAAGTGAGGACTAAATTGCTGCCTGGTGGAATTCTTGACCCTCAGGGTTGAGTGTCCACTTTCCCAGTCCAGCAGCTGCTGGAGTCTTTTTATCTCCAATGACTGGGAAGTAAAGGAGGTCTCCTGCCTTGAGTGTCTGGGTTCCTAAAAGTGGCAATTTATGAGAGAAACCAGCTTCTCTGTGGCTTCAATGGCCTCAGTGAAAATACATAGAATTAGTCTTGCACATCCAATGTCTGCTAAAGTCAAAGTAAAATATAAAATTCTGAAACAACGGAAAATTGTATTAAAGCATTGAGGACATTTTGGTTATAAGCCATTAGTTATGAAACAAAAATCTTGTGGAAAACTACATGGTCATAGTGAAAATTAAAAATAAAAAAACCTTCTGGGAGATCTTTCAAATGTTGTTTTGCAGTTAAACTTGTTTTTAAAAATATAAAAGTTTTAAGTAGCTAAGTTGTGTTTCTGTCTCAAACTATTCATGGCTGCCTATTTGCTCAGTGTGTAACTTCCTATATCAGGATAATAATATTAAATTAACAAATGATGAAAATTCTAAGTTTATATCTGATGAAATTAACTTAAGATGTGTAGGACTGTCTTTTCTTAAATGCATAAAGTAAATTCCATTGTTTGCTAATTGTAATCTAAGGTAAATTAGCCCGTGTGTGGTTATGGTTAATTATAAAGAGTTTGTGTAAGCATCTTCCAAACTGAAACATTTAAATGGCTCTAGTTCTAATAAACCATGATTAACTAGAACCTTAGATTGATAACAAAATAACAAAATATAACTTCATAGCAATGAAACCTGTCTGAAAGTCACCTCAGTGTAATACTCAGGTGGTGCTAAAGAAAACTTAACCTTGATTCCATTGAGAATCTACAGTTTTTATTCTAAAAATAGAAAAAAAATAGTTTTTCCTCTACTGCTAAAGTAAAACACCTGCTAATGTCTTTATGGTGAAAGTGTGGATGTAAGTGAAATACTAAAAAGTTGAGTTCATTTTGAGTGTCCTAATGGAATGGGGCCTGGTTTCCTCCAAAGAAAGTGATCCAAGAGATCAAGGTAGTATTTATAATGTCTTTATAAATTATTCTTTTTTTAAATTTAAAGAAACTTTATGTTACATAAATATTACATTAAATACAGGGGATCCCTATATTTCCCACTCCCTCTCCCTCCTATCCTTTTCCACATTGACATTTTTCATTAGTGTGGTACATTTGTTAAAATTGATGAACCAATACTGAAACATTGCTTCTAACTGTGGAATTTAGTTTACATTACAGTTTACACTCAGTCCTGCACAATTAAACCTAACCTTGAAATGTTACATGTAAATACTTCCACTATATTCTGTTGCTCACAAAAGTTAGCCCTGATTCAGAGAGGGAGAGTTTAGTAGGCAAAGATAATGGAGACCCGAGACCACACAGTGAACAACACAAATCCTAAGTGTACAATTAGATGAGTTTAACCCATGAATATATCTGTAAAACCCAAATTCCTATCAAGTTACAAAATATTTACATTATTCTAGAAAATTCATTTCTGCCCTTTTGCAGTCAATCCCAACTCTAAGACAATTTTTGTTTTAATTTTCTTCCAACTAAGATTGTTTTGCCTGTTTAAGCATTTCATGTATGTATCATTTTGGGTACAGTTTCTTTTTTTTTTGTGCAACACAAAGTCTCTCAGAATCATACATCCTATTTCACATTTCAGTGGTCCATTCTTTTTATGGCCAAATAATAATACAATGTATGACTGTATTGAAATACATTAATATACTTCTTTGGAAAGAACTTTGTGTTGTTTCAAGTCTTTAGCTGTTAGTAATCTAGTTACTATGAACATTCTTGTACAAGATTTTGTAATAATATGCTTTCATTCCTCTAGAGTAAATATCTGAGTGGAATTATTAGTGATAGGATAGTTGCATGTTTATATAAGAACTGCAAAACTTTCCTCAAAATGATGAAACCATTTTATGTTCTCACTAGCAAGATGTGAAAGTTCACATTACTTTATAACCTCATGAATCTGATTTATTTTATCTTTAATTTAAATAGTCAGTAGGTGGTTTGTAGGCCTATATATTGGTTATAAAGGACAGCAAATAATACATAATAATTGTATGGGCAATGGAGGCATTTCTCATGGGCACTCTCTCAGATACAAGATAGATATCTCTATGACCTAAGGGATTTGGAGTGTATGCACAATTGCATGAAAATATCTTTGGAAACATTGGTCAGCCAGAGTTTTGATAGAATTCAAATTTATTCAATTCAATATGATTCGGAATTACATTGTGTTCAAGCGACCACTATTTTGGAACAGTGGTGGTTTTAACAATGACCAACTTTTGGTCTCTATCTTTGTAGAGTCCAGGATTTATTGATTAAACAGAAAGAAACAGAAATAAATATGTTAGACAACATGTTAAAAATATCTAAGAATGATTATTTTTGGAAAGAAACTCATTAGTTTCAGAAACCTAAACTCAAATCTAGGAAGGATGTGAATGTTTCGTATTTTTAGACCAAAAGAGATAAGGGTATTGAGAGGAAAATGGATTGCGAGTATGTGCAGTGGAAATGGCCCAATGAGTAGGATCACACTTAGTTTCCCACAAAACAAGAAGAACACAGGGCTCTTGGTGGCAGATTTTTACACCCCATGGCTTGTAGGGTCCTGACTGGAGAATGTCTATATGTTATCAGGGACCTTGGAGATAACTATTATGGAACCGAATTTCAGGTGTGTTCAAAAGAGGGTTGCAGAATTTGTTACTGATAACTTGAGGATGGTAAGGCCATTGATATTTTCCTTACAGAAAGGCCCAGGGTAGAAATGCAGTCTAAGAGGCTTGCTGAAGTTTCTTTTAAAGGTGTAGAGAATGGTAAATTCTGTCACATTGTAGAAAACAATCAACAATTCCTCATAATTCAAAACTACTCCCCACAATCAAACAGGGTTCTGGGACATTATGTGGATAACAGGGGGTGGAAAGAGCCTGGTACACACACCATTCTTCAGGCAAAGTGTCCAGAAACCATTCTCTGGATGCACAGAAATATGCTGTCCTTTCTGTGTAACTGAGCCCCAACACAGTCCTATTGTCTATCTTCTCTTGCCTGCTCCTCCAACCTCCCAATAATGTTTACCACAATAGAAACTGTTCTGACCCAGCACATCCACCAGAGTAGGAAATCAGGCAGCATAGTGAGGCACATCTTCTTCTGTCGCATAGATGTCACACATTTTCTATCATCCAAAACAGAATGGTAAGGATCAGCAGTGTTTCTATCTAGTTTTCTGTCTTCTGCAGGGGAAGGAAATGAAAATGAAGCAGAAAAAGGAAATTAATTACATGATTTAATATTTAAAATATTCAATATATAAGGGAGAGATCAGAGAAGGGGTGAGAAACAAAGCAGGTAGTATTCAAGGATCCTTTTCATATATACAGAGAAATAAAAAATAGACATCATTAATACAGCATTATGCCACCCAGACCAAAAATCTGGAGGATTTTACTTGAGAATTCATATTTCAAAATAATTTTTTCTCTGAAATTGATTCATGAAACAAATACTGTGGTGGTTTTATAAAAGAAATTTCAAATGTACCTCCAATTATGCAGTTGTTAGAAAGGAAATATGGTCACATTTCATAGCCTTCTGAAATTTCTGCAGCAATATTCTGAGTTTCTGAATGCTATCCCAATATTTTCATTATGAATATTCTGCCTAGCACTATAGCATGGAAAGAGTGAAAAGAATGACAGAGAGATATCTTTGAGAGGCAGCACTATATGCAAGCATGGAAGCAGAAGCATAACCAATGTAGAAGAGTAAGGTAGGAGAAGAGGAAGAAGATGTGGACAGAAAGTCAAGGGTGGGAAGTGTGAACCACCATTTAAGACCATTAGGTCCTTTGCAGGATTTTCATTTCTTACTGAAAGAGAAGGAAAGAAATGGAGGGTAAAAATTGGAGAATATGAATATTCACAACTATTTAGTAGGGATTTTCTGTAAGGAAAAATAAATGAATTAGGAACTGCATAGAAATATTAGATCAAGAAAGGTTATAATTTTTCCATTTTTTTAAGATAGGAGAAAAATTAGCATATTTGCATGCTGGTGGGAAGGTCTGAAAGAAATGAAAAATAGAGGTTTCAAGAAGCGGAGGTGAAGAACAGAATCCATATCCCACATATTTTTATCTTATTGGCTTTGGAAAATCCTTGTGGCTATGTTTTTGCTGGATTTAGAGTACATGGAAGACATTTCTGCATATCAGAACAAGTTCATTGTGTTATAACTGTGATTTTGACAGCTTGTAAATTTTTTAAAGCAGACATTTCTAAAATGAAGTCCCTTCCATTTAGTGACTGGGAACTTATTTTTTGTTAAGTCCATATATCCAGAATCAAATGAATTTTTGAGTTGAAAACTTTCTTATAGATCATTTAGTAACCCCTCCTACCTGCCTTTTTATCACAACAAAACCTAAGAGAGTTTAAATGACAAGCGTAAAGTCACTCTTACTAATATATTATTATCATTCATTTTATATTTACTGGAAGCCTTCAAACTTTATTCAGAGCTAAAATTAGATAAACACATTCAAGAATAGCTGGGTTTCTAGGTAGGACAGAGGCTGTTGTAGGTTGTGGAGTATTTGGTATCAATTGTGAAAATTTTGACCTCACTTACCCTCCTCTCCAAAGACTCTTCTTCAGTCTGTAACCAGTTACAAAGAGAGATATGTGTTCTAAAAGAACACAAGTTGTATTTTCAATTCAAGTTAGCCTAGGAAAGAAACTCAGAACTTACCAAGTTCTTTAGTGAATTAGTCTGAAAAATACAAACAAAAAGGAGGAAATATTAATTTCTCAAATTACAGGAAATTTGATCCTAGGTTTTGGACCCATCTTGTGGGATATCAGTGAACATCTGGGAGAGTTTGCTGGATTGGAGTGCCAAGACTGAAATGTCATCATGTTCTAGCTGTCCTACAGGAGGTACCACCTAACTTGTTACAGCCAAAGCGCTACTGAGTCTTGTATATTGTGGCCCTTAAGTCTACCACAAGTAACTCTTTCATAACTTATAACTACTTCTGCATTGGTGCAGTTGATTTTCAGGGCATTCTTTAATTAATTGAAGAAAATTCCTATTCATTCAGCAAATATTTACTAAGGATCTAATTCAGGCCAAGCATGTTTTATGTACCAGAGACGTGGTGATGGTTAGGACATATTCTCTATAGTAACTAGGGCTGAGAGCCTGCCAATGGTTACATTGTGCTGGGAGCAAGGTGCTTTAAGAGAACAGAGACAAGGTACCTCAGATATTCTTGCAGGTTTTGGCAAAGTAGTAATATTTTTCGGCTAGTTATAAATGCTTGTTATTCACTTAAAAAGCAATTTATTTTTATTTAATGTACAAATGCAAATAGAGAGAGTAAAACTAACCCATCAAGTTTTCATTGCCTGGATATGACCACTTTAAAAAATCTTGTTGTATATACATCTAGAATATTTGTAAGCCACAGCATTATAAAGACTCATCTAATATACGCAACTTCAAAACATGCTCGATACATTTCAAATATTGTTTTTAATATTTTTCATGAAAATAAATATTCTTCTGTAGCATAACAATAGCTGAATGACATTTCATTTTATAAATATCATTTATAAAAAAGAAAGGTAATCCTTTCTTTTCAGAAATTTACATATTTATTTTTCTTTATTTTGATAAATGCAAAAACAAAAGTAATGGTCATTAATATTTCTAATCCATGAGGGATCTGCTGAAAAAGAGATAGACTAAGGCCACATAGAAAAATGGACCCAGGAGTCAATCAATATCCAAAGTAAAAATGCAGTTTGTGACTATACAGTCTACAGACAAAAACATAAATTTAAAATGAGAATGAAATTGGGATTTTTCATTCTCAGCAAATCAATGACCTCATAACTAGACCAAATCCCTCTAATATATACTCTTATTGCCCAAAGTTCCTTCATCCATGGCATGCATTAGAATATTAATTTAGTATTTATTCTGAACATTGAAAAAATGTTTAAATATCTTGGCCAAGTGCCACTCATTGGTTGGTACTGTTCACTGGAATTAAACTAATGAAGAGACCATTATATTTTAAGAGAATCAACGAACTACTGAATTTTGTAGATGAAAATGTATTTAATTGCATCACCATATCAGTGAATCAAATCAATATATCCAGTTGCACATACTAGAAAGAAGTAGTGTTATTTGCACTTTCCTTTCAATCACCCCCTTATTAACGCTACACATTGAATTCTTCACCAAGGCTGCTTGATTCTACCTCCATTGTAGGCATCAAATTCTCCCACCATCTCCAGCATTTTCTCACTAATATGACTCTTCCTTGACTTCTGTGGAAAACAATGTCCTCTCTAGCACATGCCAAGGCATTCTGAAATGAGGTCTCTTTAAAATTCATATCTTATGGTAATAATATGTAAAACCTTATTTATTTAAAGTCTTTCTGTTATCTGTATACAGATACTGTTATCTAAATTGTACACATGGAATGAAAGATTATTTGTGATCTACACTCTACCTCTCCAGTCTCATCTCATACTGCTCTCTCCAGATCTTGTTTCATATGTTATTCTTCTTTTGATGTTTGATATATTAGGAAAGGAATAGTTCCATTTTATTTACTCATATATCAACATTGTAAAAAAACTACTCTTAGGAAACAGGAAATCTTAAAAATAGATATAAGTGATGATGATGTAATAATCATTCCTCTAAGGAGATTTTTCCATTTCTCTAACTAAAGGAGGTTGAATTATAGTTAGATAATTTCTTTTATTCCAAATATGACATATTTTATTCTTTAAACATAGGAGAACTCTTTGATGTCATTCTATGTAAAATGCATTCCTATATTCCACACTCAAAAAATATTAATTCAATTTGGAAGATGACTTGATTAGAATTATTTGGAATGTTAACAAATCAGTGTGTAGTGGTTTTCAGATTAGGATTAATCTGAAGTCAATGCTGTATTCATTCTGGAAGAGATTTTGCTGTACAAGGCCATTTGGAGCATTCTAACATTTTATTAATAGCTTCTCTTGAATGTCAAGATTCTGTCAAGTAGTAAAGCTGGATCTGAGTATGATTTCATCATCATATGAAGTAGGGAACATTTTGAAAATAGTATCATGTATGTCTTCTGGACTAAGACCCTTGAAATCTTATATCTAAGGAGAGAGTAGCTATATGTAAGAAACATCCAAATAGTTGTTGCTGATGTTTGCTTCTCCTTTGTTCCTTTCTTCTTATGTTTTCTTTAAAACAAAGGTGTCCATGAAAATCGGGAGCATGGAAAAGCAAAGCTGTGGCAAAGGTGAGAGGGTGGCACACGCAGGGTGGATAAGTTATCTTACTGCCAGGGGTGATGGCCAGAGAAGAACCATCCTGTACTGCATCAACATATTGGTTGATGACCTCAATGGTCTCCAAAGGGACCAGTAGTGGATTGTGAGGTCAAACACCTCAAATGCAGTTTGAAAAACCTATCCTTATGGTGTTTCACGTTTTAGGGATGGTAGTGTGTGCAATGTGACAGTTCTTCAGTGTCAATTCAGAGTCAATAAATGGAGGCTTCCCCTTCCCTACATACTGGAAAGAACAAACAGTATTTGCATTTTGGTTTCTATCTCCATGACCTGGTCAGTTTTATTTTGGAATGGAGTGGGAAATTTGAAGGTCTAAATATTTTTTTCCAGTTACTTAGTGTATGGAGACTTGACCAAGTAAAACTGATTCCTTAATTTGAAGGCTACTGTAAATTTTAGCTCATAAACATGTCCTGGACAGAAGCTGAATTGTGCTATTTACTTAATCTATGAATTTTCATCATTAAAGGGAATTATCCAGGTAAATATAAAATACCAAATTAAAACTTACCACATATCTTTGAGATTTCAGCTGATAAAAAAATAAATGAAAATTAGTGGATAATAGTGAAAAAAGAACTGTAACTAGTGGAAAATCCTTTCAAAACTCTACATGTACGAGTTAATGATTTTTGGTGTTATGACAATCAACATTTCATGATTAGTTATGACAAACCTGTATCTAGTTCAATATAACTACAAAAAAACATGTGCACTCAAATAATTAAGTCTGCTGATAAACTATATTTAATACAGTTTAATTTAAATTGTCCAATTTATAAGTTCACAGAAAGAACTGAGTGAAACCTAAATAATTAGAATTGATCACTTTCCTTTTATGGTTTCCTGAATATTGCCTGTAAACAATCTTGTCTTTTTCAGGTGCAATAACTGAAACCATGAAACTATTATTACCACTACTACAACCACTAATATTGATAACCCAATATGTGTCAAGATTTTTAGATATATGAAAATTTTAGTACTGAGTATAACCTTATGTCATAAATACCATTATTACAGACTTTTAAAAATAAAAAGACATGCCCTAAGAGGATAAAAACCTTTTGCAAAATCATAAACTTCTATGAAATAGAGCTAGAATTCAAACCCAGACAATCTGACCTGATTTTCTACTCTTCCAAAATAATTATCTAATAATCACTTTTCTCACCCATGAGATAACCCAAAATGAATGAGAGAATGAATGAGTAAAAGAAAGAAAGAAAAAAAGACTAAATCTTAAAAAGAAACAGAGAACCTTAAGGTGGATGAAAGGGACCCAGTTACCACATAGCAGATAGAAGGAATTTTCCTGTCTCCAACTACAAACACTCCCCATCTTTGGGAATCAGAACTGAACATCATCTTCATTTTGTTTGTTGTCTATGGCAAACTCAAAGAACTGAACAGTAGGGGCTGTCACCAGAAGTGAATATACCACAATATTCAAAGAGATCACTAGTAAGGGTAAATGTGAGTGCATGTAAGAGAGGGGGTTGATACGAGAATTCCCTATACTTTTTGTATATTTTTAAAAATATAAATCTAAAATTTCTCCAAAAATATAGTTTAAAAATTAAGTAAAATCTAATTAAATTAAGAAGTATTACATGGGAGTGCTTTCTTCACTGGAAAATTTTCATTAAATAGATAAGACACTAGGGAATTTACATAGTGACAAAGAATAAAAACAATTTCTGACTTTGAAGAACATATATTGAATATTAAGTAAATAATTATATATTGATATAAATTGACTTTTTGTACCTATTTATTTATATGAGTGTATCTCCTAAGGGGACGAAATTTAACTTTTCTCTCTGCAACATTTTAACTGTCATTATGTAATCCATTCTTTACACTAAATAAAAAATGACATTTTAAAATATCAGTCTATTCATGATTCTCCTTTTCCTGCAAAGTTCAAAATTCTTAGCATGTCCAAACTCTTAGCATCTCCTTGTCTTTGCATATGTACCTTGTAATCTTGACTGGGTTTTTGGCACCAGAATTCTGGGGTCATTATATGTCAACAATGTTAGAATCGTGTGTTTGCACAACCCAGAGTGCAGTGTGCTTTCTGCTTCCTGCTTTGCACATGCTCGGCTCTCATTGATCTACCTACTCCATTCATTGCAGCTGATCTCAACTCCATTAGTCCTTCTTCAGGGAATCTATGACCTCATATATAAGCCAGACCCTCCAGTGTATATTCTTATTGCATGAAATTCCCTCATCATGGCACTCATTAGAATATTAATTTGGTATTTATTCTGTACATGTAATTGTACTTCTATTCCATAATAGACACCACAGTGCAAGGTGGGATCTATCCTGTTTTTTTTTTTCTTTTTCTGTTATTGTTTTTCAAGCACCAATCACATGTTCGTAAATTTCCATAATCACAAGAAATCACTGAATTTGTCTGAATGAAGTAGATGTAAGAACTCACAGTCCCAGTCCTCACATAACACAAGCTGTTGCATCATAACCTACATTTAACACCAACTAGTTAAAAATTGAGAAACTTACATTTAGAATTTTACAGTAGAAAAAAAGATATTTTAGTTACTTCTCGACCCTGTTTTAGAACATCAATAAGCGTTTCTTTAGCTGTGAGTTTTGATTTTACTACAGTAATTTTGAAAGTCAGTTTTGGGATATTATTGGATTTTGAAGACTCAAATGCTGTCTAAGACAAAAATAAATTTTACTCACCATTCATTTTCATGATTTCCTCTGAATAAAGAAAATTAAAATATAAAAACAAAATTATGTTAGAAAGTGCCCCAATACACTACAGGCAAATATTCCAAACCAGATATTATATATATTTATAAATATAAGAAAATCAGCTATAAATACCTATTTAAAAATAAAAGTTGACAATTTCATTTCACAAACATACTAAGCAATTGACAATTTAATGAGGAATTGTAAGAAAAATTTCTGCTTACAATATGAATGTAATACTTTGGGTTCCCCAGGTCTCCCTAATTTCTCAGCATCTAAGTGCCAGCATGATGTGGATGTAAGTTAAATGCTAATAACCCTACTCAAAAGGGAAAAAATGCATAGATGGTATCATGAACTATAATCTTCCCAAAGCTCTTAATGTCCTTTGTAAACATCCTTCTTAGGAGAGCAGTAAAGCATCTCCACACCCCATTTTTAAGCTTCATGTGACTCTAACAACAACTCTGTTCTCCAACCATATAGAATGCATTTGTTCTGAAACCACTTATAATCACCTCTCAGTTTCTCATCTCTTTGTGGAGCACAAACTTCAATTATTCTTGGCCTGCTACTGTTAAAGATTCTTCCCTGTTTGCAAGTCCCAATAAAACTTATGCTTGACTAAATGCCATGTATATTCTTTGGTCTCATGTCCTCACTATCTCACGCCCTTCAGGAGTCGGGTTGTAACAACTGGTGAGCCTTGAGCCAGGAGACAGAATGACAACAGCCAGTTTAGGGCATGTGCTCAGGTAAGGGAGAATCCACAGGCGAAATTCTGGGTTGACTTGTAATTTCCATGTGGGGAAGGGTGGCTGCCTTCTTGGGCAGGTGAGGACCACTGAGAGAATATGTAGTCACTTACTTGCTTGACAGTTGTGGAACTCCACATGAGTATGGGGATGCCCCCCAAAACTGACGGGTTAGCAGTTAACTAAGGTAGGAAAAACAATATTGAGGGAACTCTGCAGACCCACTTCTGACTCCTTTCATGGAGTATCACATGTTAAGAGTGGTAATTTGTGCAATGGGACAGTTCTCCAGTGTTAGATCCAATAAAGAGAAATTTCCCCTTCCTCACATTCTGGGAAAACAATGATTGCATGTGTACATTGGTTTCTGTCTCCATGCCCTGGCCAGTTTTATTTTGGGATGGAGTGTGAACTTTGAAGGTCAAAATATTTTTGTTCCAGTAATGTTGGTGTGTGGAGACTGGGCCTAGTAAAACTGATTCATCAGGGTAGTGTATATATATTCCTTAACCAAGTCCTAGACAGAAGCTGAATTGTATTTATTTTCTCTATTGAACTGTCATCCTTAAAGGGAATTACCAGGTAAATATAAAATATCAGTGAAAATTTAACACATTTGTTTGAGAATTTAGCTGATAAAAAATAAAGGAAAGTCAGTGGGCAGTAATGAAAATAGAACTGTAACTAATATCAGAAATTCATTTCTTGAACAAGTTACTGATTTTTTGATGTTATGAAAATCAAGATTTTATGATTAGATAGGACCAGCCTGTATCCAGATCAATATAACTACAAAAACATGTGGAATAGAATAATTCAGTCTGATGATAAATTGGTAAATTATACTTCTTACATTGAACTTATGTCCAATTTATAAATTCACAGAAAGGTTTGAGGGAAATATCAACAGATACAGTTGATCCTTTTCTTTTCATGGTGTCCTGAATATTTCTTAAAACACCTTGTCTTTTCCTAGTTCAATATCTAAAACTATGAAAGCAATTATTACTACTACTTATTAAACAAGTATTAACCCAATATAAGTCAAGAATTTTTGTATAGGATCCTTTTAATACTGAGTATAACCCTAGTCATAAATACCATTATTATAGACTTTTAAAAAAATAACTTGCCTTAAGAGGTTAAAAATCTTTTGCAAATTCATGAAGCTTCTAAGTAGTAGAGCTGGAATTTAAACCCAGACCATCTGATTCTAGAGTCTACTCTTCTAAAAAAATTAATCTATTAATTACTGACTTTTCCTTCAGAGAAACCAAAATGAATGATGGAATGAATGAATGAAGGAATGAATGAATGGACAAACAAAGACGTGTACATAAATGAATGAATGAATGAACAAATATTAAAAGGAAACAGAGCACAAGGATGAGTAGGGACCCAGATTCCACAGAGCAGATGGAAGGAAATATATGGTTTACAGCTACAAACTCCCCATTTTGGGGGATGGGAGCAATCCATCATCATCATTTTGTTGTTTGTCTAGGGTTTCTCATAGAACTGGACAATATGAGTTGTCCCATTTCCACATATACCATAGTAATCTAGGCGGTCATTAATGTTAACTGTTTGTGGGTGTGAGGGAGGGCCATTATATGGAATTTCCTATACTTTTTGCATATTTGCTCTTAAATGTAAATCTAAAATTTCTTTAAAAATAAAGATTAAATATTAAATGAAAAATAATTAAGTAAATGAAGTGTTACATGGGAGTTCTTTATTCACTGGAAAAATGTCATTAAATACTTAACAGACTAAGGGATTTGCATAATGACTAGAGAATAAAAACAATTTTTGACTTTGAAGAACAGATATTAAATATTCAATAAGTTAATAGGAATTGACTTTTTGGACCTCTTAATTTATATGACTATATCTTCAATGGTGGTTCCATTTAATTTTTCTGACTGCATTCTTTTAACAGTAATCACATCATCCATTCTTTACACTCAATAAAAAATGACATTTTAAAATATAAATCTATTTATAGTGCTCTGTTGTCTGCAATGTTCAAATCTCTTAGCATGCCCAAAGAAACATTGCATTTCCTTGTCTTTGTGTATGTACTTTGCATTCTTGACTGGGTTTTCTGCACTAGAATCCCCTGGTAATATATGACAACCCTGACAGAATCATGTGTTTGCACAACCCAAGGTGTATTGTGCTCCCTTTTACCTCCCTGCTCTCACTGACCTATCTATTCCATTCATTACTGCTGATCTCAACTCCATTAGCCCTTATTCAGGAAATCTATGTCCTCATATATTGGCCAAATGCTGCTATATTTTTATTGCACCAAGTTCCCTCTTCATGGGACTCATAAGAATGTTAATTTTACATTTATTTTTCTCCAGTACTGTTTTTCAAGCACCAATCACATTAGTTGATTTCTATTTGCACAATATATCATTGAAATTATTTGAATGAGGCAGATGAAAGAACTGAGCCCCAATCCTCACTTAGCACAAGCTGGCACCTCATAACCTACGTTTAAACCTAACAACTATCTGCATGATGAGAAACTTACATTTAGAATTTTACAGGCAGAAAAAAATATTTTAGTTGCCCCTTAATGCTATTTTAGAACATCCATAAGCATTTCATTAACTGTGAGGTTTTATTTTGCTATAATAATTGTGAAACTCAATTTTGGGATATTATTGGATTTTGAAGTTTCAAATACTGTCTATGATTAAAAATATATATTACTCACCATTCATTTTTGTTATTTCCTCTGAATAAGGAGAAATAAAAGATAAAAACAAAATTATGTTAGAAAGTGTACCCATACCCTACCTTCAGATAATCCAAACCAAATGTTATATATTTTTATAGAAACAAGAAAGTGAGCTATAAATACATCTTTAAAATTAAAAATTATCAATATTATTTCACATAAATACTAAACAGTGTCCAATTTCATGATGAATTGTAAGAAAAATTCCTGCTTACAATGTGAATGTAATAGTGTGGGTTACCCAGGTCCCCCTAATTTCTCAGCAATTAAGTGCCAGCATGATATAGACATAAGTTAAAGATTAACAATGCTCCCCACAAAGGAAAGAATGTATAAATCATATCAGAAAATATAATCTTCCCAAAGCTACTAATGTCCTTTGCAAACATTCTACCTAGGAGTGCAGTAAAACATTTCCACACACACAAGTAAGCTTCATGTGACCCTAACAGGAACTTTGCTCTCCTATCCTATGGTATGTCCTTGTTCTGAAACTTATATATCACCTCTCACTTTCTCATTACCTTGTGCAGCACTAACTACACTTACTTTTGGCCTGCCCCTATCAAAGGTTCTTCCCCATGTGAAAGCCCCAGTGAAGCTTATGCCTGACTAAATGCCAGGTGTGTTCTTCAGTCTCATAACCTCACCATCTTGAGCTCTTCAGGAGTAGCATTGTAATAACTGGTGAGCCATTGGCCAGGTCACAGAATGACCACTAGCATTGAGGGCATTTGCTCAGGAAAAGGAGAATCCATAGGGGAAATCTTCAGTTGGATTTAAATGACCATGAGGTGAGGGGTGGCTGCCCTCTTGGGAAGGTGGGGACCACTGAGAGAATATGGAGTCATGTACTTGCTTGACAGTTGTGGATCTCCACCTGAGTATGGGGATGCCCCCAAAACCCTTGTTGGAGTAGAAGTTAACTTAGATAGGGAAAACAACCTGGAAGCAACTCTGCAAACACACTGCTGACTTTTCATGGTGTACCACATGTTAGGAGTGGTATTGTGCAGTTCTGCAGTGTCATTTTAGAGCCATTTCCCTACATGTTGTGAAAACAAAATGGTATATGCACTTAGCTCTCGGTCTCCATGACTTGATCAGATTTATTTTGGGTTTGAGTGTGCGCTTTGAAGGAAAAATATTTTTGTCCCCAGTAACATTGGTGTGTGGAGACTGTAGCAAGTAAAACTGATTCATCACTAGTATATATTTAGTCCATAACCTTATCTTGGATGGAGATTGAATTGTGTTATTTATTTTCTATATGGAATTGTCTTCCTTAAAGTGAATTGCCAGGTAAATACAAAATACTAAATTAAAACTGAGTATATTTCATTGAGAGTTCAGCTGATAAAAAAAATTAAAATTAGAGGAAAATAGTGAAAACAGAAGTGTAACTAATATCAAAAAATCCTTTCATGGCTCTACACGAACAAGTAAATTATTTTTGATATTAAGATAATCAACATTTTATGATTAGTTAAGACCAGGCTATACCTAGGTCAGTAAAACTATAAAAAACAAAAACAAAAACAAAAAACAACACGTGGAATAGAATAATTCAACGTGATGATAAATTATATTTCCTATACTGTGATTTAAATTGTCCAGTTCATAAATTCACAGAAAAAACTGAGTGAAAACTAAATAGAGATGATCCCATTTGTTTTCAAGTGTCCCAAATATTGCCTTAAATCCATCTTTTCTTTTCTAGGTAAAATAACTGAAACCATGAAAGCTATTACTGCTACTACTATTACTACTACTACCACTACTATTAATGTATGAGCTTTTAATATTGAATATAACCCTATGTCATAAATACCATTATTATTTTCTTTTTAAAAGGAAAATAAATTCTTAGGAGGTTAAAAATCTTTTACTAAGTCATGAAGCTTCTGAGAAATAGAAATGGAATTTAAACCCAAATCAACTGACTCTAGAGCTTAATTCTATAAAAAATCAATCTAATAATCACTTTACTCTATCATGAGAAAAACCAAAATAAATGAGGCAATGAATAAATGAATGAGTGAATAAATTAATGGATAAATTAATGAATAAATAAATAAATCTTAAAAGGTAACAGAGAGTCCCAGGATGAGAGGGAACATAGATACCACTGAGCAGAACAGAAGAAATTATTATGTTTGCAGCTACAAACACGCCCCGTTTTGGGAGGATGGGAACTGTCCATCATCATCTTTTTTTTCATTGTCTAGAGCAAGCTCAAAGAACTGGGCAGTAGGAGTTGTTACTTGTACCAAATATACCAAACTAATCTAACAATACACTAATAAATGTAACTGAGTATGGGTGTTAAGGGAGTGGGGTTAAATGGGAATTCCCGATAGTTTTTGTGTGTTTCTTCTTAAAATGTAAACCTAAAATTTCTCTCAAAATAAAGTTTAAAAATTGAACACACCAATGATTAAGTAAATGAAGAGGTGTTGCATGGGAGTTCTCTCTTCACTGGAAAATTTTTCATTGATTAACAGTCTAAGGGATTTACATAATTACTAAATATTAAAAACAATTAGTGGTTTTGAAGAACAAATATTGAATATTAAGCAAATATGAATTGACTTTTCGACCTATTCATTTATAGGAGTGTATCTCTCAAAGGGATTCCATTTAACTACTCTGTCTGCAACCTTTCAAACGTAATCATCTAATTCAATCTTTATACTTAATAGAAATGACATTTTAAATATAATTCTATTCATGATGCTCCTTTGTCTGCAATGTCCAAAAACCTTAGCATGCCCAAAGAAGTATTCTATTTCCTGGTCTTTGCCTACGTACCTTTTAACCTTGACTAGGTTTTCTGCACCAGAATCCCATGGCCAGTCTATGTCAACCCAGATAGAATAACGAGTTTTCACAATCCAGAGTGTGGTGTGCTCTCTGCTTCCTGCCCTGCACATGATGGGCCCTCATTGACCTGTCTATTCCATTCATTACCACCAATCAGCACTGTTAACATTTCTTCAGAAAATCTATGACCTCATATATAGGTCAAATTCCTCTGGTATATATTCTTTTTTTTTTTTTTTTTTTTTTTAATTTTTTTTTTTAATTTTTTTTTTTTATTGACTTTGTAATAATATTACATTAAAAATATATATGTGAGGTCCCATTCAACCCCACCCCCCCACCCCCCCCTCTCCCCCCCCCCCCCAACAACACTTGTTCCCATCATCATGACACATCCATTGGATTTGGTAAGTACATCTTTGGGCACCTCTGCACCTGTATATATTCTTATTGCACCAAGTTCCTCTTCATGGCACTCATTAGAATATTAATTTGGCATTATGTACATGTTATTGTATATCTATTTCCTAATAGAAACCTCAGTGCAAGTTGGGATCCATTCTCTTCTTTGCTTTTACGATTATTGTTTTTCAAGCACCAATCCCATATTAGACATTTGATTTCTATTTGCACAAGGCATCTCCGAACTTTTCTGAATGAGGCAAATGGAAAAAATCGGAGTCCCAGTCCTCATAAAAGGCAAGCTGGCACAACTTAAACTCCATTCAAGCCTATCAACTATCTCCATGAGGAGAAACTTACATTTAGAAATTTACAAGTAGAAATATGTTATGTTAATTACCTCTCAACATTACATTAGAGCATCAATATACATTTTTATTAATTGCAATTTCTGATTTTTTAATAAAAATTTAAATACTGTTATGGAATTTTTATTTCATTTTAAAGGTTCAAATACAGTCTGTGACAAAAAAAGAATATCACTCACCATTCTTTTCTTGTATTTCTTCTGAATAAAGAGAAATAAAAAATCAAAACAAAATTATGTTAGAGAGATTCCCCATATGTTAGCTGTAGATAATCCAGACCAGATGTTACATATTTTTATAAAAACAAGAAAATCACCTAAAAATACCTCTATGAAAAATAAAAGTTGCCAAAATAATTTCACGTACATAGTTGGGAATGGCTAATTTCATGATGAATTGTAAGAAAATTTCCTGCTTACAATATCAATGCAATAGTATGGGTGACCCAGGCCACCCTAAATCCCCAACACATGGGTGCCTCCATGACCTAGATATAATTTAAATTTTAATAACATCCCCAAAAGGGAAAGAAAGCAGAGATGATATCATAAACTATAATCTTCCCAAAGATCTTAATGTAATTTTCAAACATCCTACATAGGAATGTATTAAAAACATCTCTACACCTCCCCCCTCCCATGTGTAAACCTCATGTTACCCTAACCCCAATTTTGTCCTCCTACCCTATAGAATGTCCTTGTTTTGAAACCACTCATATGTCACCTCTTTTTTTCTCATCTATTAGTGGAGTGCTATCTTCACTTATTCTTAGAGATGCCACTGTAAAAGTTCTTCCCTGTCCCATAAGTCACAGTAATGCTTATGCTTAAGTGCCAGGTGTGTTCTTTGGTCTCATGGCCTCACCATCTCATGCTCTTCAGGAATTGGGGTGTAACAAATGGTGACCCATCAGTCAGGAGACAGAATGACCATGAGCAGTTGTGGGAATGTGTTCAGACAAAGGAAAATCCATAGGGGAAATCCTGGGTTCACTTGTAATGTCCATGTGAGGAAGTATGGCTGTCCTCTTGGACCGTTTGGGATCTCAGAGAGCATATGGAGTCACTTACTTGCTTGACAGTTGTGGAAAGCCACAGGAATATGGGGATGCCCAAAAAATGCTGACTGGAGTAGCCATTAAGTATGAAAGGGAAAACAAACTGGAAGTAAGTCTGCAAACCCACTGCTGACACATTTATTGGTGTATCACAGGTTTTTATGAATGGTAGTGTGTGCAATGGGGCAGTTCTCTAATGTCATTTCAGGTCCAATAAAGGGAGACTTGTTGCTGCCTCCCTCCATCCCTTCCCCCAGCCTTTGTTATCTCTTTCCTCCAGCCATTGCTGTCCTTCCCGCCAGTCCCGCCCACGTTGCCAACATATAATCTGCCTTCTTCCCCAGCTACTGCCTACTCATAGCCGCCTGCACAACTCCGCCTATCCACTACCGCCCTGTAGTAATCCGCCCCAGCTCCTGCCCCTCCCTCCACCCAACCCTATATAACCAAGTGTACTTCCGCAATAAAGCAGACTTGTTCCTGCGCTCAGGCTGTCTCCGTGGTTTTTACCGCGCGTCCCCCACGCCTGGAGAACCTAGGCCTACGCGCTGGCCTAGGGGCTCCCCGCCGAGCCGTGGAAGGCTGCCCGGACCTCGTGGGCCGCTAATCACTGCCAGCGAGCCCACAGAGACTTACCCTTCCCCACATATCGGAAAAAGCAAATGCTATATGCACTTTGGTTTCTTTCTCCATGCCCTGGTTAGTTTTATTTTGGGGTGAATTGTGAACTTTGAAGGTCAAACTTCTTTTTCCAGTAACATTGGTGTGTGAAGACTGGACCAAGTAAAATTGATTCATCAGAGTAATGTAAATTTATTCCTTAAACATGTCATGGACAGAAGCTAAATTGTGTTATTTCTCTGCAGACTTGTCTTCCTTAAAAGGAATTATCACATTAATATAAAACACTAAATTAAAACTTACCATGGTTCTTTGAGAGTACAGCTGATAAAAAAGTAAATGAAAATTAGCAGATAATAAGGAAAATAGAACTGCAACTAATATAAAAATTCCTTATATACCTCTATTGAGCAAGTTAATGATTTTGGGTGTAATGATAATCAATAATTCATGATTTATTAGGAGCAGGCTGTATCTAGGTCAATATAAACACAAAAAACATGTGGAGTAGAACCATTTGGTCTGAGGATAATTTAAATTGTCCAAATTATAAATTCAGAAAGATCTAAGGGAAAACTAAATAGTTAATTTTGATACATTTAGTGTTCATGGTATCCTGAATATTGCCTTAAAAACCATCTTGTCTCTTCCAGGTTTATAAACTAAAACCATAAAAACTATTACTACTACTACTACTACTACTACTATTTTTTTCATTTTTTAAAATTAATTTTATTATTATCTTTTTTAAAAGATCCATGCACCACACAAAATATTACATTAAAAAATACAAGAGGTTCCCATATACCCCACTGTCTACACCCCCCACTCCTTCTACATCAACAACTGCTTTTATTAACACTACTATTATTATTAACCCAATACGTGTCAAGATTTTTAGATACATGAAATTTTAATTCTGTGTTTAACCCTGTCATAAATACCATTATTATAGTATTTCAAAAAATAAAACAAAACATTCCTTAAGAGGTTAAAAATCTTTTGCAAAATCATAAAGCTTCTAAGTAATAGAGCTAGAATTTAAATCTAGACTCTAGATGACTCTAGAACCTACTCTTCCCAAAAATTAATCTAATAATCACTTTTATTGCCTTTACATAAACCAAAATGAATAAGGGAATGAATCAGTTAATGAATGAATGAATGGATGAGCAAATAAAGACATAAATATATAAGTAATTAAATAAGTTAATAAATAAATATATAAATATTAAAAAGAAACAGAAAGCACCAGGATGAGAGGTGATCCAGATACAAAGAGCAGATGGAAGGAATTATCCTTTCTTCAGCTGCAAACATTCCCAAGTTTTTGGAATGGGAGCTATCCATCATCATCATTTTGTTGATTGTCTAGGGCAAGCTCAAAGAACAGGAAAGTAGGAGTTGTCACCAATACCAGCTTTTCCACACTAATTTATGAGTTCACTAATTAGGGTAACTGTGTTTGAGTGTAATGGAGGGGGGTTATGTGGGTGTTCCCTATACTTTTTTGTGTATTTTTTCTTAAATGTAAATCTAAAATTTCTCTAAAAATACAGTTTAAAAATTAAATAAACAAGTAATTAAAAATGAAGGAGCGTTACATGGGAGTTCTTTCTTCACTTGACAAATTTCATTAAATAGATAACAGACTAAGGGATTTACATAATGACTAAAGAGTAAAAAGAATTTGTCACTTTGAAGAACAAATATTTAATAATAATTAAGTTAATATGAATTGAATTTTTAGATCTATTTATTTATGAGTGTATTTCCCAAGGGGATTCCATTTAACTTTCCTCTCTGTAACCTTTTAACTGTAGTCATCTACTCAATTCCTTACAGTCAATAAAAATGACATTTTAAATATAAACCTATTCATGATGTTCCTTTGTAGTTTTCAAGATTCTTAGCATGCCTGAAGAAACGCTGCATTTCCTTGTGTTTGTACATGTACCTTGTAGTGACTGGGTTTTCTGTACCAGAATCCCCTGGTCAATATATGCCAACCCTGATAGAATCATGGATGGCACAACACAGAGTGTACTGCGCTCTCTTCTCCCTGCCCTGCACATGCTGTCCTCTCATTGATCTATCTATTCCATTATCTACCACTGATCACAACTCCATCAGCACTGCTTCAAGAAATCTATGACCTCATATATAGGCCAAATCCTTCTAGGTATATTCTTATTGCACCAAGTTCCTCTTCATGGCATTCATTAGGATATTAATTTGGCATTTATTATGTACATGTTATTGTACATCTGTTCCATAGCAGAAACCTCAATGCAAGTTGGGATCTCTTTTTTTTTTCATTTTCCTTTTCAAGCATCAGTCACATATGAAACAGCTGATTTCTGTATGCCTAAGAAATTAATGAACTTTTCTGAATGAGACACATGAAAGTAATTAGAGCCCCAGGACTCATATACCATATCTTAATCTCTAAGCCTAACACCTATCTCCAAGGTGAGAAACATTTAGAATTTTACAAGCAGACAAAAGTTATTTTTGTTACCTCTAAACACTACTTTAAAACATCAATAAGCATTTCAGTTACAGTGAGTTTTGATTTTGTTATAATACTTTTAAACTCAATTATGGGATATTATTTATTTTGAAGATTCAAAAACGGTCTAAGACAAAAATAATTATCACTCACCATTCTTTTCTTTTATTTCCTCTGAATAAAGAGAAATAAAAAATCAAAACAAAATTACATTAGAAGTATCCCCATATGCTACCTGTAGATAATCCAGACCAGATGTTAAATATTTTTTATAAAAAACAATATATCAGCTATAAATACCTCTTTAAAAAAATAAAAGTTACCAATATCATTTCACATACATTCTAAGCAATGTCCAATTTCCTGATGAATTGTAAGAACAATTCCCTCATACCAACTGTATATAATAATGTGGGTTAGCCTGGTCTCACTAAGTCCTTGGCACATTAGTCCCTGCATGACCTAGACATATGTTAAAAGTCAATAACCTTCCCCAGAAGGGAAATAGTGCATGGATGGTACCATAAACTGTAATCTTCTCAAAGACGTTAACATCCTTTGTAATCACCCTTCCTAGGAGCACAGTAAAATCATCTCCACACCCCATGTGTAAGCTTCATGTGATTCTAACAGGAAGTCTGTTTTCATACCATATGGAATGTCCTTATTACAAAATCATTTTATATCACCTCTCATTTTCTCACCTCTTCATGAGTGTTAACTAGACATTTTCTTTGTTTGGCTACCGTCAAATAATTTTCCCTCTCCCCTTTTCATAAGCCCCAATAATGCTTATGCCTGGCTAAATGTCGGGTGTGCTCTTTTGTCTCATGGCCTCATTATAATAAAACTGGCAAGCCATGAGACAGAAGGCCACTGGCAGTAGTGGGCATGATTCAGGCAAAGAGAATCCCTGGCAAATCCTGGCTTGGCTTGTAATGTCCATGTGTGAGGGGATGGCTGCCCTCTTGGGCAGGTGGGGCCACGGTGAGCATATGGGATCACATACTCTTGACTGTTGTGGAACTCCACATGACTACATGGTTGTCCCAAAATCTCTTATGGAAATAGCGTTTAACTTAGATAGGGAAAAAAATCTGGCAGCAACTCTGCAATTCTAATACTTCCCATGGGCTAGTGTAGGCTGATAGAATTAGTTTAGCTGTTGGAGAACCAGTAAATCTTAATAACATTAACATATTCTGTTTTGCTTGCATGTAAATTCTTATTAGTTCTAGATAGTCACTTCAATAAAATTAGTACTGTTAAAGTTTAACTGAACCAAACATCTCTATGAAAAAAAGAAAAAAGAAAAAAAATGCTAGCAGCTTTTGTAATCCTGCCATTAAAAATATATTACAGAAATGAAAGATCATAATATTTGTGTAAACTTTGGAACATTTGAAATTGTATGTTACTTTGACAATATTTGTTCATTAGTTGCTCAAATTTTTTATCAAGTCCTTAATTAGTACTTTCAGTTTTGAATCAATAGCTTACTCCTGAACTCGTCTAAGTGTACTCCTGAAGAGTAATTCAGAATATATGAGCTAAATATCTGTCTGTATAAACACCTAAATTACTGTTTAACTGCATTTATACTGATCAAGTATTCCTAACCTGATTGCTGTTTATTAATAAAAGTGTTTCCAAGAATGAGGTTGCATATTACAGGCCTCACTGATTCCAGAGGAGATTTTAAAATCAGTAAAAGTCAGATATGTGAAATAATGGAGTGCTTGGATACAGCCATACAAAATTAATGCGAAATATGCATCAAATTTGTGAGATTTATGTTTCTGTTGAAGTGTCTATAACTCTTTTTGTGTTTGTTTTTTTCAGTGTATATTTTTATACATTCACATTGTAAGATTGAATTAACAAATGAAAATTCTTAAAAGAGCTCTATTGGAATGACTGAAAATTATGTAAGTGTTTATATTGGTAAATGAGTACTCCTCAAGCCCAAATTAGAAAATCCAAACAGAGTATAAAGTCACATAAAATCTGAATGAAGAAATAATTTAGAGAAAGAAAATTTAAATTTTTATCCTGAATTCTCCCATAATCTTTCTATACCCTTTCTACCCACAGGGTCTTTTTGTAACCTTGAATGTATTCCAGTAAAACCAGTCAAGGAAACTAAGGAAATGGGCAGGATGTGGATAGATAGGAGCAATGAAAGTTTAGCCTATTCTGTCTACAAGGGCTGAAAATTAAAATTATACGTATAGCAGGAATATCACAGAATAAACCTTGTTTTGTATAGTATGTCCTATAATTCCCCTATTAAATTTTAACAGTTTTTGAGATGACAGTAATAATTCAATTGCTAAATTTCAGTATGTAAAGAAAAACTCCTTGAAAACTATGGAAAGATTTTTTAAAAGTTATGATTAAACAAATTAAAAAATTATAATATATTCCAGAGCTTGGCAGTCAGTATGCTTTTTAAGGTTATTCACAATTTTAGAATTTTTTAAAGAAAAAAGAGGTTTTAACCTTCTGTGGAGGAAGGAAGGAAAAGAACCTTTCTTTCATACATTATAATGCTTTCAATTTTATTTAGATTTGGTGTAATCGCCATAGGTTTATAGGATACTAATAAAATTAATTAGCATAGTATGTAATAAATCTAAAAGATGAAGAAAATTGTAAGTTTTTAGCTAATGAAATTACTACTAACCTCTTTGTAAAAATTTTCTTTGCCTAAATTGAAATGAATTTTTTTTCACAGAATAGAATGAGAGATAAGAGACTTAAATGGCTATAGACAGTAGTAAAAGATTTGTAGAAGTGAATTCATAGTCAATGCTAACTAAAATTTGATAAGTTTGTTTAAGGGAATGTGTTTTGATCTAAGATAAGATGGTTGATTGTCTTAAAATTGGGTGAAAATATGTAAGAAGATTTGAATGAATATAAAAAGTTGTAGAAGGTATTTTAGAAAGTAGTATGAAGAGAAGGTATTTTATAGAGGTGAAATTTGTGCTGCAATAAAACAACTAGTTTATGTGGTTATGTTTGGTTATAGAAAGTTTGCAAAAGTATTTTCTAAACGGAAATATTTAAATAACTAATTCCACAAAGCCATTATGAAACAGAAACCTGAACTGATATTGATAGCAAAAAGTAACTTCATAACAGGGAAACATGTCAGAGGCCACCTCAATCTGCATATTAATACAGTTGTAAGAGGAAGATAATCTTGATTTCATTGGAAATCTTAGGCTTTCATAAACTAATGGAGAAAGTAATGATTCCAATACTTCTAAAATAAAATACCTGTTAAATAATGTAATCAAAATAAAGTCGTAAAAGTTAAAACTAAAGCACATAATATTGTTAAGTTAATTTGATGTTATAAACCTCACTGGGAATTTAGGAAGTGTCCAAAAATTAAAATACATTCACTTCAGCATGGTCAAATTCTCTTGTGCATTCAAACCAGACGTTCAGTACCCTGCAGGATACCTCTGCTTTGAGTTATTGGTTAGGTCGTCACTGACCCTTAAAAGAATGAAGATATTTTTCAAATCTCAGGTTATGATCCTGAAGCAGATCGAGAGAATGTTTCAGTTTCAGATACTCCTGTAGCCACCAAAATAGCTCAATACGGCCACATTTATAATGGACATTGCCTCTAAACTGACTTTGATTCATAGTGCCAAAGGGTAATATGCATCAGGTCAGGGAGACACTGGAACTTTTCTCCATGGGCCAAAGGTGCTGAAGCATGCTGGTTAAGTGAAGGACTTACCAAGTGAAGCAACAATTACCACAGTGATGTGAGTAGAACTTAAACGATAACAACTGGCATTATGGCCTTCTCTCATAGGGAGACAACATGTATGGTATTGAAAACCTGGAGCTTATATCTATAAATTGCAGCTCAAGGAGGAACTTGAGCATTGATTAGTACATAGATGAGTATTAAGTGCTGTACCCATGTATTTGATGAATATGGTAACATCTCTTCATTCTAGATCATATGCAGAGTGATATTGAATATGTTATGTCTTTGAAATCTTAATTTATTTTTTAAGTAATTAATGAATGTGCATATAAGATAAAAATATGGCTTTCTTAAATATTGTCTTTATTTTACTTGCCACGTGCTTATCCTGTTGTTGCCTATATTATCATTGTGAGTTTATGTCGAGGGCAGTGCCCATCCTCACTCTTCTTCTAGCTGTCCCAGGCATAACCACCACTGTGGGAACTGGAGGTGGCAGTTTCCTAGACAGCTTTTGAAACTCACAAGATCAAGTCCATCTGCTTTGAGAGGATATAGCCTCTGGAGGCACCTGGCCTTTCTCATTCCCATGGCTCAGTATGTCATGGCTGGCCCCCTTTTGGGGGCCATGTACCATCATTTTCTTTATCCTTTTAATAGAACCATGTAGCTTCAAAATTCTGTTTATTTCTTCCAGAATCAATGCCTTCCAGAAAGAGGTATTAGTCGTATGGGGATTTCCTCCAGTTCCAACCATGGTTCTGGACTCACTTTGCCTCTACCTCAATAGAATAGCCAGAGAGTTTCACAGCTCTTCAGTCAGGGTCTTCTTCCCCTAACCATCAGGAAGCAGCTACAGTAGAATGACCATTAACTTTTACTCCCCCTTAAGAATAAAGGTGTGAACTCTCTGGGGAAGTTGAGACAGGTTAGTATAGGGAATGAGGGAAGGTCAGAATAAAGCCTGCCAGAGATCCTGGTGATGAGGTCCAGGTTGAAAGTCCCAGGCTGCTTTCTTATGGAGATGTTACTTGTATACTCCTAGCAGGAACAATCTGTCCCTAATTGTTCCCCATAAACATTTTTCTTTTTGCCCATTGCTCCCTAGCTAAATTCCCTTTCCTGTGGACTTCATCAGTAACCCATCTCCACTTACCATCCTTGGGTGTTACCGGCCTTCCTTGGGCCATAACTCCTGCACATTTGACAGCATGGAACACAGTAAATGACTCATTGACAAATTTGGAAAAATCCTTTGCATTTAAGACTGAAATTCAGCTGCTGTCTTTCAATGAGACTCTAAATTTTATTTTTCCCTTGTAAGAGAACACGTGAATAAGCCCAGGTCTTTATTAGGATACACTATTTATGAAAGTTTAGGATAGTTAACAGCTGAGTCTGTCACCATAGATCACATCCCTCCTGTCTTCATGGAACAAGAGGGAATCTGTGATATGGGGTGGTTACCTTGATGTGTGAAATTTTACTATCAAGGCTAGAAATAGTGTAAAACATGCCCCATGGTGGTTATAACTATTGGCCATTTTTTGTGCCTTGTGGTGCTGCAAATGTCACTGAAAAGCACATAATAGCTTTAGCTTTTGTCTTTTATACTGTTGCCATGGAGTGTGGATGCAATGCTTCTCCTATATTCAATGTAGGCCACTAAGTGGGGGTGGATCATGGAGACACAATCCCACCTACTGCTCAGCATGTAGCTGTCAGCATAACCTAGACATAAGCTAAATGTTAACCTTACCCATAGGGGAGAGAATGCTTGGATAGTATCATAAACTGTAATCTTTCCAAAGGAGTAAATATCCTTGGTAAACATCCTTCCTATGAGTGTAGTGAAAACATCATCTCACCCCACATGTATGCTTCACATGGCCCTAGCAGGAACACTTTTCTCATACCCTGTGGAATATCCTTGTTCTTAAACCCCTTCTATACCACCCCATATTTTCTCATCTCTTTGCAGAACAATAACTTCATTCACTCTTTCACTCTCCAGTATCAAAATTCTCTTCTATATGTAAGTCCCAATAAAGTTTATGCTTGTCTAAACGCCAGATGTGTTCTTTGGTCTCACAGCCTCACCAACTCATGCACTTCAGGAGTTGGGTTGTAACAAACAGGAACTAACTGGAAATAATATTAAAGCATAATACATGAACTTTAAAGAAGACTAAAAGAAATAATTAAGAGAAACAAAACCTTGAATAAATTGGGAAGGGTGAAATATTCTATACTAGCAGAGTAACTGTTTCTTTTAAGTATGCAAATTTTTCCAAATAATTTTATCTGTTGAATGTTGTTCTGATAAAGTTTTATTCAGATTTATTCTCTTGTTACTTGGCAAAATAACTTTTTTTTAATCTGTAAGAATGAGCAAACAACCATACTAAAACTTAGGTTGAGGTTGGTAATTTAGATAGATGATAATGTGTCCAAACATAAGATCATATAAAGGTATGAGGATATATCACCCATAAATGAGCATATTATATTTAACAATTTAAAATATATCATACATGAATTTATAAAGTGTTTAAAAACTGATACTTCGGTGTTGGTATATCCAGCTGTTTGGTCCTCATACACTCTAGCAAAATAATATGAATTAGTATTTAACTATTAAGAGGCAAATTAAATACCTGCTTTCTGAACTTGACCAATCTATTTCAAGAAGAAAACATAAAACAATATTCCATATTTTACATGTCCTTTAAAAACAAAAACATTTAAAAATTTGGATAAATTTTAATACAAACTCATAAAGGTGACTGTCTTAAAAAGCAAATTACTTATAAAAATTAAGCCTATTGGTATCATTTCTCCTGGAAATTAATCTTGGGTTTATATACATTTTGGAAGAATTGTTAGATATTTTATGGAAATCAATTGCTAATATAATCTTTGAAGAGTAAAGATATTGCTTCTTTGATACATTTGCCTCCAAAGATATGAAAAAATATTCCCCTCTCTTCTGTTTAATTAACAGTTCTGTGAAAACAAAACAAAACAAAAACAAACAGAAAACAAGATAAATGATAGAAAATAAGAAATCCACAATCACCAAAATATGTCTGAAAGAATTACCATAGAAGCCATCCCAACACAAGAAACTTTCCAGATATGGATTCAAAAAATAGCCTAGAGATGAAAATGAGGAGAGGAGAAATAGAGAAAAAGGATGTTGTTCATCAGTTTAACTGAGTGTTTTCTAGGAGAATCCTCAGGATTATGAACTGTGCATATAGCACAATATATCACTCATTGAATCAGTCCTTACGCAGTCATGCTGATTGTGTGATGTTCACCGAAGGATATTCATGAAAAGAGTTCATCTAGGGCCTCTGAGCACTGAGGTATAGGGATGAGGTAAGTGATCCTTGGGCAGTGCAGTGTCTGTGGAGTTAGGATGACCCAGGCACAACCAATGAGCTTTCACTGCCCAAGAAGAAATCCATTAAATTGGGAAACATAATCCAATAGTGATATAAATAATGTAAACTTGATGTATGATGTATGTGGTCAAGTCATCCAAAATTTCAGAACTCAGTATGGGTTGGAAAGAGGCCTACAATTATAACCAAAAATTTTTAAATGCAAAGGAAAACTAATATTTTCCAGGTGAACTTTACACAGACTACCTACACTCAATCTCAATGAAAGTGGAATAGCAAACAAAAAACAATCCAAAAAATAAAAATACTACCTACCATTAATAGAGTTTTTATTATGGGTCAGACGTTGTGCTTTACATTAAAGGAAGCATATTGTACCTATTTTTGGATTTTTTTCTTGTCATTCAGGGCTATGCTAGGGCATACATTGGCACACTAACCAGTTTCTCCTCTCTATAGAAACAAAATAATAATGACAAATTTAAAGAGATTATATGGATAATGACCCAACAAAGATCAGGGAGTCCTGGACAAACCAACTATGACAAATTAAGGAAGAAACTTAAAATTCCCAAATTTGAAATGTATAAGAATTTTTATTTCCTTATATGATACGGTCATTTTTTCTTGAATTTCATTTTCTATGAAATTTATCTAAAAGGGCCTAGGTATTTTTAATTGTTATCAATTCTTTAAACAGATGGGTATGGAATGAATGACTTACCATATCGTTCCTGGAGCTCACCTTTGAAAACAAACACAAAAAGTATTTAGAGGATAAATATCTACAAATTCTAATAGTATGTTCCTCCACGAAGGCATTACAGTCTGACATGAATTGGAAATTACCAAGAGCTGCAAGGCTGGTTCAGAAACAGAAAGAGGTGACACCTGCACAGCAGTAGACTTGATTCTTGGCAGACATTTGAGTACCTGTACCATGATTCAGAGAGTTCTATATCTGTTCTGTTTAAGACAAAACTGCAAAAATATTTTCTCCAGTTTTCTGCAAGATTCCAGTGTGACTTTTGAGATGAATATTTGGTAAATATGATTTATCTTCTACTCACATGTTCTGAAAAGTTAACACTGTTACAAGTATTAGATATTTACCATTAAAATGATTTTAAACTGTGTAAACAATAACAACATTGTTAATTATGGATTTGCCAGATGAAGAGGAGTAGGAATAAGATAAAGAGAATGAAAGAAAGGTTTTTAACTCCAAAATCACCTTTCTAAGCTCAGGAAAGAGCAAGAAGTTAATGTTTTATGCTTAGAACAGAAACAAGAAAAAGTTCTGTATCTCCAGCTTACAACATTGTACTCACTGCCCATACCATGTATAATAGAACAAATAAACCAAAATAATAGGATTGGCATATTATATATATTTAATTGGACATTATCCACTCTTAAACAGATGCTTCATTCACTAAGCTTGCTTTACTTGCTTTTGATCCAATGAATGACTGAGTATTCAAAAGGGCCCTGGTCATTTTGAATGATTGACATTTTAATATATTTCATGTCATTTTTGACGAACATTTACATTTTTAAATCAAAAAGGAGAAAATACTATTTCCTTTGGATGGACCCTTGGTCTACTCTTGGTTTCTTACACATTATTTTCAATTTACAACTTAAAGCTAGGAGGATTTAGTTCTGTGCAACCTGAAAACCTGCATGAATTTCACTATATTTGATAAACTCCCAGGCATTTATACTTTGTATTCCTTCTATCGTCCAAGCAATACACATACACTATAAATTCTAATATTTAAATGATTCTTAATATTTTCTAAACCATCAAATAAATTGCATTGGTTCTTAAAATGTGGTATTTGGACCAGCAGCATAAATATCATGAGAGAATTTGTTAGAAATACAAATTCTTGGGTCTCAAGACAAACCAGCTGAATCAGAACTTTAGCCATAGATTTCTGTGTCTTTTTTGGAGGTAACAGGGGTCAGGGATTGAGCCTGGGACCTCTTCTGTGGGAAACTGGTGCTCAGTGAGCCACATCAGCTCCTCAGAGTTGGGTTTTTCTTTGTGTACTTGTTTGTTTGTTTTAGGAGGCATCAGGGACTGAACAGGAACCTCCCATGTGGAAATTAGGCACTCAACCACTTGAGTTGTTCGCCTTCTGTGTTTTAACTACTTCCCAAGTGTTTCTGATACATGTTCAAGTTTGAAAATCATTACTCTATATGAGACATAGAAATAATTTAATGAACAGTGTGAACATGGTGCTTCTTCCCTAGATTGTTGAAATTGATTAAATACAGCTACACTTCAGTGATATTGATACATGTGAGCTGAATACATCACTAAACTTTACCTAAACTTGAACTCTAATCTCTCTGTTTTAATGTGAATAAGTGGACTCTGTAGGAACTTTTCAAGCCAACACAATTCATGTAATCCTTTCTGATGGACTCCATCCATGTTTGTAATGCTCTCCTTGCATCTGTGAAATTATCCTCTAAATGATAGAGGTTCTCTGAGTTTAAAATAAACCAACTCACCGTGCTGCCTCATGAGTGAACCTAAAACAAACACACAAAAAGGATACGTAGTTAAGACTCATCTTATGTCTGACTGAGAGGCTTTTCAGCTCACAAAAAGATACACTGCAGATCCCATTTGAAAAGTAAGGTTCCTGTCTGACACTGTTCTGTCCATTGAAGGGGCTTTAATGAGTTTACCTAATGCACATTTCTTCCCAACCTCTAGACAACACAATATAGGAAATTTTAAAAAACAAGTAAAACTAAAAAAAAAAAAATGTTATGATTCAAAGCAGTTCCCCAGAATTTATCCACCAATTGGTTATTTCTATCTTCAAAGCAATCATTATAGAGGAATATAACTTAAAATGCTAATCTTCCTTATAATATAATATGCATTAAATGGAACACCCTTGAGACTTGATATTTTGGTAAGACAAGATTTGTTTTTATTTTAACTTCAGAGTCAAAACACATATTGAGACATTAGTCACCGTTATCTCTTTGTTTCACATATTTTCAGTGGAATTGACACTATTTTTTTTATTGTAGGGTGGAATGTGAGAAAATGATTTGCAGTATCAAATGCATTTTAAGTGTGAAACAGCAAATCTCTCATTTAGTGTCAAAATCTTGATTACATGGCATGCAATCAATACCATGATTGATAGCTGAATACTATGCTTGGGAGCTAGAAAATTTTCAAAATGAACGAAATATATTCTCTTTAGTCAAAGGAACAGGAGCCACACCTATATTGTACCTGCTACAAACCTAGCAGCTGGCAAACTTGCAGAGATCCTGACAGATTTTAGTTTCTTTATAAATGTATGCTAAATGATATAGCATCTCCTTTACTATAAAGTGTAGAAATTATTCCTTGATAAATAAATCCTATAACCTATTAAATAAACTTGTGAAATTAATTTGGTGTTAGTTGAAAGAATCTTATGCGTGGACCCAAAGCAGGCAGTCTTAAAAGAAAGATTAGTTATTCCAAGAAAAATAATTTTGCCTGTATTTTACTAACAATTTGGTCATATACATACATGTATATGTGTTTGTGGTTTATATGCAACCATTTAGTTAGTTCTCCTATGCTGTCAGCTCAGGCCAATTGGAGAATAAAGTAAATAATATAACTTAAATGTAAAAATGGATAATTGAATTGATTGTGTGTGATGAATGATGAGTGGTGGTATTAAACTGGCCAATTTTCTAATTATCCCATTTTGCCAATTACTTCAAAAAATCCCCACTCTTGTCCTCATATGCTACTACTCCTATCCTTATATGCTACTACACTTTTCTTTAGCAGCCAAATACTTTATTTCTGCCTTAAAATGAAAAGGAAATATTTTCTCATAATGTATCTGGCATTGCAATAGCCATTTTCTCCACTGGAATTCATCAAATTATGAACCAAGCATGCTTTTCTTGATGAGATAACTGCCCTTGACCAGACAACTTTTAATATCTGACAAAGATGTAGAACCAAGGATATACTGGTGGAATATTTTTTCTTCTTCATTTATTTCCTTCTCACTTCAAATTTTAAAGATAATTCATGTTCCATGTCTGATTTTATTGAAATGAGTTATCCTTTGATGCCCTCACAAATGATGCTAGACCCAAATTTACCTTTTGATTTTCTAACACGCACTAGTAGAACACAGATGATCCCAATGATGACCAGGAGAACCACAATCACAGGCACTGCCACTGACCAGGGTGAGACTCTGGGGAACAAGGCATCTGAAAGACAGGGATTGTCTCCTTGACAGCCCGTTTGACACCAGGTGACTTAGCTGTTAATTATGAATCCCCATATGTTTTATCCTATGAGATACTATTAGAGGCCATTCCTAATCAAGCTTCCCTTCAATTCTAATGAATTCAGATTCAGGAATCCTGAAGAATTTCTTACATCCCAGCTTCTTCCCAATGATCAGAAACAGGACACAAATTTTTGTAATTTCAAAGATTTTAAATATACAAAACATATAAAAACTGTGTAACAGACACCCATGTATTCACCATCCACATTTTACAAATGCTAACTTATCATTATATTTGTAACATATAATTCTTTTGTAATAAAATGCTGCAAATACATTAAAGACTCTCCTTCCATCAAGTTTTCTTTCTTTCTCTACAGTGTCCTTAACATAATGTTGACAAGTGTCCTTCCTATCCATTGGTTTTCTACATACCTGTGCATTTAAGCCAATACATAGAAGAGTGAGATTAGAAATGAGTAATGTATAAAATTAAATGATTAGCATTTCCCTAAGAGCTAGTGATATTGAGCATTTTTTTCATGTGCTTTTAGCCATTTGTATTTCTTCTTTGGAGAAGTGTCTGTTCAAATCACTTTCCCATTTATTAAAATGGGCTGTTTGTCTTTTTATTTTCAAGACATAGGATTTCTTTATATATGCTGGATATTAGGTTCCTATCATCTGTATGGTTACCAAAGCTTTTCTCCCATTGAGTAGGCTGTCCTTTTAATTTTGTGACAAACTCTATTTCCTTGAATGATATTGCAGGGACAGAAACATTATATATTATGTATCCTGCCATAACCCACAGAATGGATGGAAGAAAATGTAAAGTATAATGCAAACTATAATCCATGCTGTGTAGCAGTGCTCTAAAATGTATCAATCAATGCAATGAATGCATGACACTAATACAAGAAGTTGTTGATGTAGGAAAAGTGGGGGATTTGAGGAGTGGGGCTTATGGGAATCTCCTATTTTTTTTTTTAATGAAATGTTTTATGTGAACTAAGTGAAAGGAATTGAGAGTGGGGTATATGGGAACCTCTAATATTTTTTAATGTAACATTTTGTGTGATCTATGTATCTTTAAAAAAGACAATTATAAAAGAATGATTCAAAATAAATAAGTAAATATTTTAAAAATTAAATGAAGGATTAAGAGCATTTTGATTGATAAGCTAAACAGATCTCATGGGTATAGGCCCCAGGGACAGAGTTCTAGTTTACTCAGACCCTTCTGAGATGTCCAACTGACCAATGGCAGCTTAAATCAGTAGTAATGGCATGGTGAGAATATTATTCTGTTGGTTCATACTGGTCCAAAGGAGCTATTAAGGCACTATGAATTTATGTTTAATTATATAAATATGAAGAGGCATTTTTAAATTCATAGTTAATCTCCAACATCCAAGTTTTCAAAAGCTTTCTCTTATGATGACTTGAGAGCATTCATTTGTTCTTTTCTCATTCCAAACTCATCATCCCGTCTTAAATATTCCTTATTACCTTTCTTAAGTGTAAAAATATTAGAAGGCTTTGGTGTTTTTCTTCCTTTTTATCTTTCTAAATCTGTCATAAAATTTAAAAATAATAATAATTTAAGGACATTAGCTTTTCAAACCTCACATTAAAACCTAAATTTTCCTTTTAATTATCTTAATTAATCGTGGCTTTCAAAAATGAAGCACACAAGAAATGCCATTTACTTGTTAGTAAAATTCATTGAATGTTCTTTTATTTATTCCCTTTGCAAAATAAATTTTAGACTAAGTGTTATGCTAAGAATTGAGGATTAAAAGAAATAAGACATACTGTCCTCAAAGGGATAATACTCTACCTGGAAATATATTGAAACACATTGAAAATAACGTAAGGATAAAAAGTGGTCATTTATCGCAGACTATGTTGGTGAAGACTTACTACAAAGGGAGAGATTACGGTTAAATCTTGAAGGACCAAAGAGAAAAACATAGTTAAATTAAAATTAAGAGAGCATGGATAGAGGGGTTGATGGGTGGTAGAGGAAGGAGGTTGAGTAGGAATGGTAGGGGAAAGATATGAGGATAGAGAGATAAAAGAGCAAATGAAGAAAATTCTTGTTGACAGGGTACAATGCTTTCTTTCCTAAGTTAAATAAATAGGGAGACTTGCAGGGGTGCTTTTGGGCAAAATTTTATTTCTTTGAACAATCATTATGGGTAAGTATAGAAGTTAGCTTGAGTTTTCTGAGCTCATGTCTACCCATGATATGAATTTTGTCAGATAATCTTCATAACAATCTTATGAGGTACACAGTATTATTCCTATTTAACTTCCAAAATTAAATTTCCTTAAAAATTTTGAGGCTAGGCTCAGAAACATTGTTACTTGCTCTATGTCATAAAGCTGGTAGGTGGTGCTGTCAGGACTCAAATTCAGAATGGTAAAATAAGCATAAATTTGTCATGAATGCTTTTCCCTTGCATGAGGGCTTAGGGGTAAGATAGAAGGACTTTGAATTCCTCAAAATAACTTCATTATCCTTAATTGCTTTAGAACATCTCATGCATTTTTAATATATTAAAATAATGGAATATATTTGACTGATAGAGGGATACAAAACAGGAGAAAGATGTAATTTTACTAAGTTCCTACATAAGAGTTACAAATTCCAGGTCTGTTGGTCATAGGTCTTTATCAGTTATACCTTCTTGATCAGCAGCAAAACTTCAGGATTCTAACCTGGAAGGAACTGACCTGTCAGAGAAATGTGCCCTTCTTTTTCCACGCTGAGGACTGGGTTCCTTATGTAACAGGCCACATTTTCTTTTGAACTTTTATCCAGCATTATAGATGTCTCTACATGAAACATGCCATTTCTTTCTGGTGTTTTTGTTTCAGAAGCTGGTGACAAATGTTGTCCTTGCAAGTCTCTCCACTGTACCTCAGGTTCTGGGTACCAACCCATGGATGTGCAGGTCAGATTGAGCCCTTTGGTTTCACCATGGTCAATGTGAATGTGAGGGGCTGTTCCAGAGCCTGGAAAACGAAATGAAGACAAATTATACTTCTTTAAGTGTTTATTACATTTCACATGGGCCAGTGAACATATGTTTGTCAATGAAAAATTATGGATCTCAACTATCCTATGTAATTATGAGGGTAAAAAAATTACTGACTCCAAAAGATTCAGAGGGGGAGTAAATTAAATAATCTATACCAGTACTTCTATAGGCACAAAAATACTAAGCAATTCCATATCATTTTTCCCTCTTCCTTCTATATCTTTGGCAAATTACTCATAATTTTATCTGATGATTGCTTAAGTTGTGTCACTGAAAACTGTATCAATCCTGTTGCAGTCTTTGAACAAAAATCATTATGTGTTTATCTGAGGTAGATAGCAAGGTGTCCCTAAAATATCCATTCATCATTTTTTTCTAGAGCAGTTCTTTTCAATAAATTGCCCTGTGATTAAGAATGTTCTATATCATCATGGCCCAGTACATAGACACTAACTATATGTGGCTACTGAACTTTTGAAATGGAGCTAGTGTAATTGAGCAGTTGACTTTTAAATTTTAATTAGTATTTATTATATTTAAGTAGCAACAAGTAGCTACCGTAAGTAAAATTTGGGGGTAATATAAGTTTTATCTATTGTTATATCTCTCCAGATATTTCTCTGGGTGATGTAAATGGGAATGATGTAGGCACCTTCTACATCATATTCTTAAGTGGAGCATAAACTATAATGTAAACTGTAGTCCACAGTTCATAACAGTGCTTCAATTGTGTTCATCAATTGCAAAAAATGTACTACACTACTGAAACATGTTGTTAATGTGAGAAAGTATGGGAGGGGGAGAGGGAGGGGAATAAGGGATTTCTCTGTTTTTTTTTTCTTTAACACATATGTAATCTAAATATTCTTTAAAAATATATTTAAATAATTAAAAAAAACAACTTTTAAAAAGAAAGAGGCATGCAATATTGTCCACTCTTTCACCTTCTTAATGACTGGAACAGAGGAGTGGCAGATAATTGTCTTCAAAGATCAAAGAAATTCCAGGAAGATGTTGAATAATGCAGCTGCAAGATATAGTCCTTCCTCCAAAATAACTATTAAGTAGGCAGAAATAGCCTGATACGACTGTTTTGAAACTCTTAAGGCCAGAAGAACACAGTACAGCATCCAGGGAGGAAGAGGTTGAGAAATTACTGTAAAGAAGAGTAAATTCATGTGCAGGGCTACTTTTCTGCCCAAAGGGTACAGTTTTAATCACTGTAGTTTTGTAATATAACTTAAAATCAGATAGTGTGTATCATCTAACTTCATTCTTTATTTTCAATATGTTTTTGGTTATTTAGGGTCACTTACAGTTCCACATAAATTTGATAATTGGTTTTTCCATTTCTATAAAAAAGACTATAGGAATTTTTATTGGGATTGCATTTAATCTGTAAATCAATTGGTAGAACTGACATCTTCATGACATTTAATCTTCCAATCCATGAATATTGAGATGTCCTTATATTTCCTTAGGTCTTCCCTGATTTCATTTAGCAATGTCATGAAGTTTTCTGTGTACAAGTGCTTCTATCCTTAATTAAATTTATTCCTATTCTTTGATGATTTTGTTGCTACTGTAAATGGAATTTTTGTTCTGATTTCCTACTCAATTGTTAATACTTAATGCACAGAAACACTACTGAGTTTTTCATATGGATCTCATACCCTTAAATATCTTGATCTCCTTTATTACTCTACCAACCTTGTTTTAGGCTTTTCATGACTTTAAATATATAGGATCATGTCTTCTGTAAATAGTGAAAATTTTACTTCTATTTTCCAATTTGTGTGACTTTTATTTCTTTTACTTGTGTAACTGCTCTAACAAGAACTTCACTGTGTTGAATAAGAGTGGTGGTTGTGAGCATACTTTTTTTTCTTGAGGTCTTAGAGGAAAAGCTTTCAGGCTTTCACTATTGAGTAAGATGTTAGCTGTGCATTTTCCATATCTTCCCTTTATCATATTAAAGGAGTTTCATTCTATTCCTATATTTCAAAGTGCTTTTAATCCATAAAAGATGCTGAATTTTTCAGAATGATTTTACTGCATAGAGGTAACCATGTGATTTTTCTCCTTAGAGCTGTTAATGTGATCTATTACATTAATTGAATTTCTTCTGTTCTACCATCCTTGCATACATGGGAGAAACCAATTTGATCATGGCATATAATTTGTTTATTGTGTTGTTGGATTTGATTTGCAAGTATTTTTTGAGGATTTTTCATCTATGTTCATTAGAGAGATTGGCCTGTAAGTTTCTTTTATTGTAGCCTCTTTATCTGCCTTTGGTATTAGGGTAATGTTAGGTTCATAGAATAAGTTATGTAATAATTCCACCTGTAGCAGTTTGATATGGTTCATGAATTTCAAAAATAGATATTGGATTATGTTTGTAAACTGATCTGTACCTGGGCATGATTAAATTATGATTAGGTCTTTGATTGGGCAAAGACAGTAGGATATTGAGTCCCCAGCCACCAAAGGTTGAGTACTCAAAAATAAATGATTTGGCAAAGAACAGAGTTGGAATTTTTCTAAATATATTTTTTACTTTTAAAAAATACATGGATGACCCAAAAATATTACACTAAAAATATAGGAGGTCCTTTTGGAGTTTTTGATGCTAGAATCTTGAGCAAGAGCCCTGGAAAGAAAGCAGGGGAACCTGGTTGTGAGGAAAGTGAAGCAAGCCCTGGGAAGATAGGAACTCAGAGCTTGGAGAGTATCAAACCCTGGGAAAGAAGGAAACTTGAACCCAAAGAGAATCAAGCCCAGGGAAGAGAGGAATCCAGAAAGCCTGAACCCTCACAGACTTTTGCAACCATCTTGCTCCAAAACAGCAAAAGACTTTGGTGAAGAAAGTCACATACTTTATGGCCTGGTAACTGTAAGCTTCTACTCCAGATAAATGTCCTTTATAAAAACCAACAGACATCTGGTATTTTGCATCAGCACCCCTTTGGCTGACTAACACAGACTTTGGTACCAAGAAGTGGGAAAGTACTTTTTCAATTATCAAAATGCTGGAAAAGTTTAATAAATGGGTAAAGGATATTTTTGGATGAATTGAGAAATGCTTGATGAAAAAAGCCTAGATCACTTTGAAGAGATTGTTGATAGCAATATGATGGTAAAGGCTTTTTATGATGCCTTAGAAGTAAATGATGAAACTATTATTGTAAACTGAGGGAATAGCTATCTGTGTTTTAAAGTTGCAGAGAATTTAGCAGGATTAACACTCCTGGTGTTTTACGGAAGGCAGAATTTACAAATGGCAAGCCTGTGTATTTACCTAAAAAATTTTCCAAAGTAAACCTGGAGAATGTGGCTTGGCTTCTCTTTGCAGCTTATAGCATAATGCTAGATGAGAGAAATATGCTGAAGACTGAACTCTTGGGCACAAAGAAACCAGAAACTGATTCTGGAAATTCTGAGCCTCTGGAAATCAAGTCCCCAAAAGACAGTGCCCCATTTGAGAACTTACTTAAACTTGGAACCTATAAATCATCATTGAAAATGCAGTTATCTAGGAAAGTCTTGTGGAAACTTTTACTGTCAGATGGCTTTGATCCCTGCTTTTTGAGAGAGCTGTGTGAACAAAACCACTGTCAGCTTTGACTGAAAGTGTCATGGAAAGGATAGACTGGAGGAGAAACAGATTTAAGAGGAAAACTATTGAAGCTGAGATCTGGAATTAAGAGCCTTTCCAGATGTGGATTAGTAAAATAGTTTTGAGTTGAAAATGAGGAAGTGGAAATAGAGAAAAAGGATTTTGTTCATCAGTTTAGCTGAGTGGTTTCTAGGAGAATCTTAAGGATTATAAACTGTGCCCATTGCACAATCATCTTTAGTTTCTATACTTTAATCATGCTGATTGTGTGAGGTTCACCATAGGATATTCATGAAAAGAGTTCATCTGGGAGTTCTGTGCACTGAACTATAGGGACAGTGTAAGTGAATCATGGGCAGTGTAGTCTCTGTGGAGTCAGGATCAGTGAGAAACAACTTAAGCACCAGGGCATAAGTAAACAGGGGAGCTTGGATGTGAGGAAGGAGAAATAAGCCCCAGGAAGAGAGGAAACTTGAGCCCAGAGAGAAGCAAGTCCATGGGAGAAAAGAATACTGAGCCTGGAGAGAAGCAAGCCCAAAGAAGAGAGGAACCCTTGAAGTCTGCACCTTGGCACATATCGGAACCTGTCTTGCTCCAATACGTGGCAAAAGAGTTTGGTTTGGGAAGTAACTTGTGCTTTAAGGCCTGGTAAATGTAAGCTTCTACTCAAATAAATACCAATCATAAAAAAACAACTAATTTCTTGTATTTTGCATTAGCATCCTTTTGGTTGACTAATACACCATCTTTTCAATTTTTGGAAGAGATTAAGTATGATTTGGATTCATTCTACTCAGAATTATTAGTACAATTTACCTGTGAACCATCTAGTACTGGGCCTTTAGTTCCTGGGAGGTTTTTGATGACTGATTTAATCTTACTACTTGTGATTTGTACATAAAGATCAAGAATATCTACTTCTTCTTTTGCCAGTAAGGTTTTTTTGTACGTTTCTGGATCATATAAGTTGTCCACCTACTTGGCATAGAGTATTTCATAGTATTATCTTATGATCCTTTATTTTACTCAGGTTATTGGTTATTTCCCCTCCCTCATTACTGATTTTATGTATTTGCATCTTCTCTCTCTATTTTTTGTTAGTCTATGTAAGGGTGCTCCCTGATATCAAGGGATTATTACCATGAATTAATCAGCAATTCATTTGGAAAATGGCCTTAACCAAAAGGGGGAAATATTAAATAAAACAAGAGTTTTTAAGGCTAAGAGATTTCAAAGTGAGTGAGGAGGACATGCTGGAATTTAAGCTGATATAATTTTCTGACAGACTTCACAAATTGGCAGAGTAAACAAAGGGGCACCCAGACAACACAGGCAATCACTTGACTTCATAAAATCAACAACTCCTTAGTGGGAACTTTCTGAAAATATATGAAAATGTATGCCACAATATAACATAGTTATACTCCTTTATAATTCTCATAATCATGATACTTCTAACCCCTTTATTAGAACATAAAATCTCAAGGTACTGTTTAGTATATTTCTTAGAGACATACATCTTCAGATTGTTCATATTCTGTTTGAGCTCTGAAACCTAACAGGGTTGCAAGCAATTACTACTTTACAGGTCTTCAGACTTTGCCCTGGAAAACTAACAAAATGATGATGAAAGATCAGTGATGTTCACCAAACAATGTGTACCATCAATGGCAAATGCAATAATTCCTTTACTTTACCCCTAATATCCACATTGTCCAAAATCCCTTAAGATTGAATAATAAAGAAAAATAAGGAGGGGGATGTAGCCACAGACCTAAGAAGATTTATTGTTATTGTAGCTATTATCTTGTATGATGGAGTGACTAGGAAAATTAATATAAAAAGTAAAATATAGCCATGAAAAGTACAGTGAACACCTAAAATGTCCTTACTGAACACCTTGTTTAACTAGAAAAATAAGAACCATCTAATCTCATAGCAAGCAGAAGGAAAGAAATGAACAAAGATTAGTAAGAAATACCTGAAATTGAGAACAAACTGTAATAGAAGAAATTAACAAAATAAGAAGGTGTTTTTTGAGACAATTAATGAAATTGACAGACACTTAGACTAACAAAGTAAAAGGAGAAAGTATGCAGAAATAGAAAGGAGAGCATTACTTCTGACCTCAAAGATCATAAGTGGATATTATGAAAAAATGTATGCAAACAAATTAGACAAACTAGATGAAACTAAACCTTCCTAGAACTATGTGAACAACCTACATGGACACTAGAAGAAGGACATCAACAAAGTAATCACAAACAAAAAAAGATTGAATCAGTCATCAAAAACTCCTCACAAAATAAAACCCGGAACCAGAATGCTTCACAGGTGAATTCTATCAATAATTTCAGAAAGAATTATTACCAATCCTGCTCAAACACTTCAAAAAAAATGAAGAGCAAGGAAAGTTACACAGCTCATTTTGTGAAGCCAACATAATCATAATACCAAAGCCAGATAAGGATACCAAAAGAAAAGAAGACTGCAGATCAATCTCTCTAGTGAAAATAGATGCAAAAATTCTAAATAAAATATGTGTAAATCAATTTCGGCAGCATGTTAAAATAATTAGACCACACAATAAAGTTATTTTTTATATTCCTGGTATGTAAGTGTGATTCAACACATAAAAACCAATTAATGTAATACATCACATTAAAAAGTGAAGAAGAAAAAAAAATTATTGTAGAAAAAGCAATGGAAGAAAATGTAACATCGATGTGGAGAAAGTGGCCACTGTAGCTGCTGAGGGTAGGAAGAGGGAAGAAGAGATATGATGTGGGGGCATTTTTCAGGACTTGGAGTTGCCCTGGATGGTACTACAGGAATAGTTGCTGGACAATGTCCTGCCATGGCCCACCGGGTGGACTGGGGGAAAATGTAAACTATAAATGTAAACCATCATCCATGTGGTGCAGCAGTGCTCTAAAATGTATTCACCAAATACAATGAATGTCCCATGATGATGAAAGAGGTTGTTGATTTGATAGGAGTGGGGTGAGAGGAGTGGGACCTCATGCTTTGACTGTAATATTTTAAAAAATAAAGAGAAAAAAAACAGAATCCTTTTTTGATAAAACACTTCAAAAGATAGAAATAGAAAGAGTATTCCTCAAAATAATACAGGGCATGTATGAAAAAAAAAAAAAAAAAAACACCCAAAATTCTACTCGGTGGGGAAACTTTGAAAGCCTTCCCTCTAAGATCCGTAACAAGGAAATGATGTCACAACACTTGTTCAAAATTGTGCTAGAAGTTCTAGCTAGAACAATTAGGCAAGAAAAAGTAATAAAGACTTCCAACTCAGGAAGATGTAAAACTCTCCCTAGTCACAGATGAAATTAACCTAAATATAGAATATCTCTAAGTATCTAAGAAAAGCTACACAAGTAATGAACAATCTGAAGAGGAAAGAGGAAATGAAAAAAAAAATTCCATTTACAATAACAATAAAAATACTCAAATATCTCAGAATTAACATAACCAGTGAGATAAAAGGCCTGTACTCAGAAAACTAAAAAAAAATCCTAAAAGAAAGATGACCTAAACAAATGGAAGGACATTCTGTGTTCATTAATTGGAAGATTAAATATCTTTAATATATAATTTCTACCCAAATTGATTCTGCAGATTCAACATAATTCCAATGAAATTCCAGTACTCAACTTTAAATAAGTAGAGAAGTCAATTACTAAATTTATTTAGAAGGGAAATGGACTCTAAATAGTCAAAAACACCTTAAAAGAAGGGCAAAGATGGAGGACTCACACATCCTAAACTAAAAGAATATTACATAGTTACCATTGTCAAAACATCATAGTTTTGGCATAAATGTATAAACATTGAACTATGGAATTGTATTGAGAGTTCAGAAATAGACCATCAATTCTGTGGTCATTCTTCTCAAGTGCTCATTGATCTTTCTCCAAGATAATCACATATCCTGGATTATATCATTATAATCACATATTGAAAGACAAAACAGGTCTCAATAAAGTTAAAAAGAATGAAATTGTACAAAACAGTTTCTCTGATCATAACAGATGGAACTGGAAAACAGTAATAGAAAAAAGGGAAAATCAATAAAATATGGATATTAAACACCACACTCTTAAATAATCAGTGGTCAAAGTAGAAATTGCAAATGAATTCAACAAATATCTTGAGATGAATGGAAATGAGAACAGAACAAATCAAAATATATGATACATTACAAAGGCAGTGCTGAGAGGAAAATTTATACCCCTCAAAGCTTTTATTAAAAAGGAAGAAAGCACTAAAATTGAAGATCAAACTGCACACCTGGAAGAACTAGAGGTAGAACAGCAAACTAATCCAAAACCAAGCTGAAGGGAAAAAAAAAAATAGTAAAGACCAGGGCAGAAATCAATGAAATTGAGAACAAATATACAATAGAGAGAATTTTTTTAAAAAATCATTCTTTGAGAAGATCAACAAAATCAACAAACACTTAGCTAGACTGACGAAGAAATAAAGAGAAAAGGCACAAATAAAATCGAAATTGAGAGGGGGGATATTACTGCTGACACTGCAGATAGAAGAGAGATCATAAGATTATACTATGAACAACTGCATGCCAAAAAAAGAAACAAAACTAGAAAATGTAGACAAGATGGACAAATTCCTGGAAGCATATGAAACGCACACTGATTTTATTTTTTAAAATATTTTTATTATTTTTTTAAAGAATAGATTACACAAAGTGGTACACACAAAAAATAAGGGATTCCCATATGCCCCACTCTACACCTCCAAACCTTCCCCACATTAACAATTTCAGTTGACGAACACATTTGAAGTATTGCCACTAAGCATGGATTATAGATTACATTGTAGTTTACACTTACTCCCATTCAATTCTGTAGGTTGTGGCAGGATATATAATGGCTTGTTTCTGTCATTTCATTGTCATTTAGGACAATTCCAAGTCCCCCATATTACACCTCTTTTTCCCTCTCTCTGCCCTCAGAACCTCCAGTGATAACTGTCTCTAAATCAATGATATAACTTCTTTCATTGCTAGAATCACAATAAGTTTATAGTACAATACCAGTAAGTTCGCTCTAGTCCATAATTTTCTCCCAATTCTGAGGATTCAGGGATGGTGATATCCACTCTTCCTCTAATTGAGAGGGGCTTTGATCACATATGATGGATGGATGGGACTCTCTTGCTTGCAGGTGTAGACTTGGTTCCTTGGTAAAGTTGTTGTCCATCCTCATCTCCTTATTAGTTGTCCTGGGTGAGTTCAATGAACTGGACAGTAGGTGTTACAACTCTGCTGAGGCTTAGGGTCCAGCTGTCACACAGACAACCCAAAGATTCAAGTCCCTTGGATGTACACCAACCAACTCCAGCACCAAATATAGGTTCAAATAAAAGGGACAGAAGAACCACGTGGAGAGAAGTTACATTTGAGTTCAACTCTGTCACACTCAGGAGCACAAACTCCAAAGTAGGGCCCACAGGCAAGGCACCAACCTCCAGAGCTATCCACCATTACTGTAAGTCCTCTATGTATCCAAAACCCTCAGGAGTGCAACTATTTGGGGTATTACATACTTTAGCAGTCTATGAGATCATGTTGAAATTTTGCAAAGTCACTACCTCTGGGATGACTTCCCACTCACTTTTAAGTATCTTAGTCATATAAACTCATTTGTCTTTTCCTTTCCCCCCTTTTATTCAAGGTCTTTTTCCAATTGCATTACTTGTTGGTGTTTGGTAGTAATCCCTCGGTAGCAGGGAAGTACAGCCCCAGGAGTCCTATCCCACACTGGGAGGAAGGTAATGCATTTATTTGCTGAGTTTGGCTTAGAGGGACCACATTTGAGCAACATGTAGGCTTTTAGGATAGCAACTCTTTGGCACCCTACACAACTGGACTAACAAAAATGAGAAATATTTGGAAAATTTTTTGACAGTTTTTCTTTCATCAATGTAATATCTGTTGTCCTGTATTTACAGGTACATTTTCTGCAATTTCTTCCCCAGTGACTTTTTTTTTTTCATTTTGTCTTGAAAGAAGTTTTAGATCACAGTAAAGTGACATACAGAACACAGGGGTCTCCCTATACCCAACATTCTTCCCCTTTTCTCCCTTCCCATATCAATAAACTTTTTATATGTGGATGGTACATTTGTTACAATTGATATACAAATATTAAAGTATAGCCATGGATCATGGTTAATGGTTTACATTATTGTCTACACTCTAGACCATACACTTTCATAAATTTTTTATGAAATTCAACATGGCCAGTGTCTACCATCGCATGATCATGTAGAACACTTACACTGTCCCCTAAATTACCTCTCTTCCATCTACTCTATTCCTTCATCTCCATCACCTTGGGGCCCATGGGAACCACTAGGTTTCACTCCTTGAAGCACAAAGTTCATAGTTAAGTGCAAGAACACTGAGGTTTTGATACACTGGTGTGTCCTCCTCTATTAGGAGCCACATATGCTCTTGAGAGACACCCACCCCTCTGTTTGAGAACATATTTGGCCTCCACATTATGGGAGTCCAACTCCTTCCCACTCCTTATGTGGGTCTCCACCCATTAAAACAATACTCTGTGACAAAATGATCACTTGCACATTCTCTAGAGGACTGTCCCAGGTGTGCCCTATCTTAAATGACCCCATCCAAAACCTTAAATCAGTAACCCTTCCTTGTCATATTGTCAAATGAACTTCCCCAACATTGTTGTTTTAACCACATACCTGACAATCCCCAATGTTCACCTGCTCCCTACCCCAGGTCCAAGGACATTGTAACACAGTCTACCCACACAACCCCCTATCGAACTTGCACAACCCAATCCAAAGGTATCACTATACCCTGTCATTGCCCTTCCAGTACAACTACTCATTCCACCTTATCATAGGTTTTCCCATACAGGCATTGGTTCACAACTTTCTTCTCCCTTTCTATTTGCTGTAAACCTATCTTCCAGACTAGCACACTAAGTCTGCTTAATTTGCTTAATTCATATCAGTGAGGCCATGTAAAATGTGCCCTTCAAAGCCTAGCTTGCTTCCCTCAACATAAGGTACTCAGGATTCATGCATGTTATTCCATGTTAGTAGTGTATTTCTTCTTACAGCTGAGTAATACTCCTTTGTATATAATATACCACACATTTTGTTTATCTCTTCATCTGTTCATCTGGATTGATTCCAATTTTTGGAAATAGTGAATAATGATGCAATGAACATTGTTATTCATATTATCTCTTCATGTGCTTGCGTTCAGATCTTCTGGGTATATACTCAGCAGTGGATTTACTTGATGATCTGACAGATCTACAGTTATTTTTTTGAGGAACCACCAAACTGTCCTCCACAATGGCTGGACCATTTCACATTCCCACCAGCAGTGGATGAGAGTTCCCATTCCTCAACATCCTCTCCAATTCTTGTAGACCTCTGTTTTATAATGTTCTTCCTGTCTAATTGTTGTGAGACGATATCTCATTGTAGTTTGTATTTGCATTTTCCTAATATCAAATGCTGTTGAGCATATTTTCATGTGCTTTTTATCTCTTTTCATTTCTTCTTTGGAGAAGTGTCTGTTCAAATCACTTGCCCATTTTCAAATGGGTTGTTTTTTTTTCAAGGTATACAATTTCTATGTGCTGGATATAAGGTTCTTATCAGATATATGGTTTCCAATATTTTCTATCATTGGGTGGGCTGTCTTTTCACTTTCTTGACAAACTCCTTTGAGATGCAAAAGTTTTTAATTTTGAGTAAGTTCCAATTATTTATTATTTCTTTCATTGCTTGTGCTTTGGTTGTGAAGTTCATGAAACCATTTCCTATTGCAAGGTCCTGTAGATGCTTCCTTACATTATCATCTGAGGTCTTTCTGGTTTTGGCTCTTATATTTAGATCTTGTATTCATTTTGAGTTGATTTTTGAATAACGTGTGAAATGGTGTCCCTCTCTCATTCTTTTGCATGTAGATATTCAGTTCTCCAAGCACCATTTGTTGAAGAGGACATTCTCTCCCATTTGAGTGGGCTTGCTGGCATTCTAGATTATCAGAGAACTCTGTATGTAAGGATGTGTTTCAGAACTCCCAATCCATTTCCATTGGTAGGTATATCTATCCTTGTGCCAATACCATGCAGTTTTGACCACTGTAGATTTGTAATATGTTTTAAAGTCAGGTAGTGTGATTCCCCCAAATTCATTTTCTTTTTCAATATGCCTTTGGCTATTTGATACCCCTTGTACTTCCAAGAAAATTGTAAATCATATTCAACTGCATATCAAATGGATTATAGTCCATGTCCAGTTGTGCTTGCATGCAAGGATAGTTCAACATAAGAATATCAATCAATGTAATATACCACATAAGCAGATTGAAAAAAAATCACCTGATCATCTCTATAGATACAGAAAAAGCATTTGACAAAATACAGCATCATTTCCAGATGAAATCACTGCAAAGGATAGGAACAGAAAGACACTTCCTCAACATAATAAAGGATATATGTGAAAAACCCACAGCTGACATCATATACAACGATGAAAACCTAAAAACTTTCCCTCTAAGATCAGGAAAAAGACAAAAATGTCTACTCTTATCATTTCTAATTAACACTGTGTTAGAGGTACTTGCTTGAGCACTTAGTCAAGAAAAAAATATTTAAAAAATCAAATTCGAAAGAAAATAGTCAAAATTTCATTTTTGCAGACAACTTGATCTTATACATAGAAAACTCAGAAATCTACAACAAAGCTTCTAGAGCATATAAATGAGTTTAGTAAAGTCACAGGTTAAAAAGATAAATGGACAAAACGGAGGCATTTCTGTACATCAGTAATGAGTAATGTGAAGAAGAAGTCAAGAAAAAATACCATTTACAATAACAACTAAAAGGATCAAATACTTAGGAATTAATTTAACTAAGGATAAAATGACATACACAGAAAATTGCACAACAATTTAAAGGAAAGAAAAAATACTTAAAGAAATGGAAAAATATTTCCTGTTCATTGATGGAAAGAATAAGCATCGTTGAAATATCTATCCTACACAAACTGAGCTACAGATTTAACGCAATCCAAAAAAAATCAACACCACATTTCTTACTGAATGGGAAAAGCTATGAAATTTATTTAGAAGGGCAAGAGGACCTGAGTAGACATACACTGACTTTAGAAGTAATAGAAGACCTCAACAAACCAATCAAAAGTGAAACAATTGAAACAGTCATCAGACATCTCCCGAAGATGAAAAGCTTGGCACCAAATGACTTCACAGATGAATTCTACCAATCGTTCATATATGAACCGATACTGACATTGCTCAAGCTATTCCAAAAATTGAACTGGAAATAATGCTACCAAACTCAATCTATGAAGCTAACATCACCCTATCCAAAATCATATAAAGATACTACAATAAAAGAAAACTATGGAAAAATACCTTTAATGAATATTGACACAAAAATCCACCACAAAATACTTGCAAACATAATCCAAAAGCACATTTAAAGAATTGTACACCATGATCAACTGGGTTATCTCAGGTATGCAAGGGGGGTTCAATATAAGAAAATCAATTAGCATAATAAACCACATTAATAATTTGAAGAAGAAATCACAAGATCATCTCAATTGATGCAGAAAAAGCATTTGAAAAAATACAGCATTCATTCTTGTTAAAATCATACCAGAAGATTGGAATAGATGGAAGCTTTTAGAATAGCTTTTAGAATACATATATGAACATTAAAAAATAAAGACAAAAAATAAAATATAAAAAGAATACATATATGAAAAACATACAGCTAGCATTGTAATCAATGTTGAAAGACTAAAACTTTCCAGCTGAGATCAGTAACAAAACAGGGATGACCACTGTCACCATTATTATTTAATATTGTGCTAGAAGTTCTAACTAGATAAACTGGGCCAGACAAAGAAGTGAAAGGCTTTCAAATAGAAAAGGAAGAAATAAAACATTCACTATTCACAGATAACATGATTGTATATTTAGAATATCCTGAAAAATCCACAGCAAAGCTACTAGAATTAATAAATGAGTTCAGCAACTTGGGAGGATACAAAGTTAATATGCAAAAGTCATAGCATTTCTATTCATTAGTGATGTGCAATCTGAGGGCGAAATTTTAAAAAATTCCATTTGTAATTGTGAAAAAAAATATTTAGGAATAAACTGAAGAAGATTTAAATAAATGGAAGGACATTCCGTGTTCATGGATTAGAAGACTAAATATTGTTAATATATCAATTCTACCAAAACTGATTTACAGATCCAATGTAATCCCAATAGCTTTTTTTTTTTGCAGAAACCAAAAAAACCAATAATCAAATTTATTTGGAAAGGTAAAGGAACCTGAAAAGCAAAAAAAGTCTTATAAAAGGAAGTACAAAGGTGGAGGACTCTCACCTCCTGACTTTAAAGCATACTACTTAGCTTCACTGGTAGGTATAACATGGTATTGACATAAGGACAGATAGTATGACCAATGGAACTGAGTGAATGAATGAGTGTGTCAGTAATTGACCCACTCATCTGCAGTCAAATGATTTTTGACAACACTCTAAAGTCCACCTAGCTGGATGAACAGTTTATTCATAAATGGTGCTGGGAGAACTGGATTGCCATATGGAAAAGAAAGAAAGGTCCCTTATCTTTCACCTTATTAAAAAATTAGCTCAAAGGACTTAAATATAAAACCAACAATCATAAAACTCCTAGAAGAAAATGTAGGAACACATCTTCAAGATCTTGTTGTAAGCTGTAGTTTCTTAATCTTATGCTGAAAGCATGAGCATCAAAAGGGAAAAAATAGATAAATGGGACCTCCTCAAAATTCAGTATTTTTGCACCTCAAAGGACTTTGTCAAAAGGTTTAGAAGGCATACAATTCAATGGGGAAAAATTTGGTAATCACATATCTAATAAGGGATTAATATCCATGATATAAGGAGATCAGAAAACTCAACAACAAAAAGAAAAAGTATCTGATTAAAAATGGGCTGGAGACATGAAAAGACAACTATCTAAAGAAGAAATACAAATAGTGAAAAATGCAGGTGAAAAATATTCAATATCATTAGTGATTAGAGAAATGAAAATCAAAACTACAATGAGATATCATTTCACATCTATTAGACTGCTATTAAAAAGTTGGAGAACTGTAAATATTGGAGAAGATATGAAGAGATAGAAATGTTTATTCACTGTTATTGGGAATGTAGAATGGTACAACCACTATGACAGACTCTTTGGTCATTCCTAACAAAGTTGAATGTGTACTAATCATGGGACCCTACAATACCATTGTTAGGTATATATGCCAAAGAACTGAGAGCAGTGACATGAATAAATAATCCGCACACTGATGTTCATAGCAGCATTACTCATGATAGTCAAAAGTTTGAAATAACCCAGGTGTCTTTCAACTGATGAATGGATAAAGTGAGGAGTATACACAAGATGGAATATTATGCAGTGGTAAGAAGAAATGAAGATGTGAGGCATCTGACAACATGGATGATCCTAGAGGACATTATGTTGAATGAAATGAGACACAAAAGTGTATGATTGCCCTATTATCAACTGGATATATAGTGAAATATAAATACATTATGTGAAATATTTATAAGGGTAGAAGTGTATATATAAAACCACTTTTCCTTGAAGCTGAACAAGTGTAAGTTAATACTACATAATGTTAATATCAGACAAAAAATCCCCCACATTATACTAAGTGAAGGAGATGAGATACAAAGTACTACATATTGTATGATTCCATTCATGTGAAATGTAAATATAAATCAATTCATAAAGATAAAAAATTAGTTGCTTTGTATGTCTGAGGAAGGAATGCTAAGGGGTATGGAGACTTTCTTTTTGGAGTATGAAATCATTCTAGAATTTTTAAGATGATGAATATATGACATTATTGCTATACTAAAAGCCATTGATTATATACTTTGGTTAGAATATTCAGAAAAAAGAGCTATGTACAGTCAGAGAAGCATAGAAAGAATGATAGATGAGGAATTTTCTTGTGTTTTTTTTGTTGTTGTTTTTGTTTATTATTAACATTGAAGTAATGTCTCTAGAGTCCTCAGGAGTTCCACAATTTGAGGCATTGTTTACTGTGGAAGTCAATGAAGTCTTCTTGAAATGTGCATTTAGTTTTTTTTCCAAATGGATCACTAGTTCCTGCATGGTAATAATTCCTCAGTGCCAGGGAGGTTATGTCCAAACCCCAAGAAATCATTGGGTCAAATAGAAATCAGATGAGAATTTAGGAAGTATCTTGAGGGCAAGTGAAAATGGAAACAACATACCAAATTTTAAGTTCTGAGAGGGAAAATTATAGTTCCAATGCTTTCATTAAAAACAAGAAAGAACTCAAATAAAAGACCTAACCTCAAAACTAGAAGAGTCAGAAATAGAATACCCAAATCAAGCAGATGCATGGAAATAACAATTATAAGAGCAGAGAAAAATGAATTAAAATCTTGTAAAATTGGAATGACAAATCATTTTTCAACCATCTGGAAATTCTTGATCTTTCATTATATCCAGGGGATTACAAAGAAGAAACAGAAGTTAACTAAAACAGACTAACATACTAAAGATCCTTTTCTGATGACAATGACTCCTGCTCCTACCAGGAAGGAAAAAGTAACAAAGAGAACAAGCTTACAATAACAATGTCTGTTGATCTTCACCAGATGGCCCCATTCTTATACCACAGCCTGCTTGTTAATTAATTATCTGGAATTCAAGGGCAACATGACTGGAAAGTCCACAGTCCTTGCTGTCTTTGTAGTTCACATCATCTTTGTAGCACATGGAGCTCATGTACTAACCCTCATTAATGTCCCCTTATTCCTCCCCATTCCTCCACACCTTCCCCTTGATTCAAGAGACCATATATGGGCAGCGGACTTGGCCCAGTGGTTAGGGCGTCTGTCTACCACATGGGAGATCCACGGTTCAAACCCCAGGCTCCTTGACCCATGTGGAGCTGGCCCATGTGCAGTGCTGATGTGTGGAAGGAGTGCCCTGCCATGCAGGGGTGTCCCCACATAGGGGAGCCCCATGCTCAAGGAGTGCACCCCATAAGGAGAGTCACCCAGCACGAAAGAAAGTGCAGCTGCCCACATGGAGAGCTGACACAACAAGATGACACAACCAAAAGAAACACAGTTTCCCATGCTGCTGACGGCAACAGAAGTGGACAAAGAAGACACAGCAAACAGACACAGAATAGACAACTGGGGTGGGGGGTGGGGGGTAAGAGAAATAAATAAATAAATAAATCTTAAAAAAAAAAGAGAGACCATATAAGCTGATCCCCTTTGAGCAGAAACATCTTTTGGTACTGCTCTTGTTTATTTCAAATTTAGGTCAATAAATTTCCTCTGCATTCCCTTTTTAAGTCTATTTCTTCTTAAATGGAACAGTAGTTGTTCAGAAGTGGGACCCAATGTTGGATGCTGGGATGATGCCTCCAATGCCTTGGTGATGAGCATGATGCATGCAGGAATCTTTTACATTCCTCTCTGGTTTCATAGTCTGGCTCACTTATCTAACTCATATCAGATCTTTGAACTACTGCCACATTGTGGTTGAGTAAAAATCTGTTTGTTGAGCTAAATTCTGGGCAGGGCTGCTGTCGTGGCCTCTCTTTTGGCTGTCAAGTCACAGCCTCTGGATTTTGGACCTCAGGTAAGAGAATTCTATTCTATTTCTGTTCCTTTACTGTTGCTCTACAGTTACTGTAGGAAGCAGTCAGTCAAAAAATTTTATCTTTCTGTGCTTCTGTGTTTCTGTGGGTTGTGCCTGTTTAATGTATATTTCCCTTCTCTGAATGGTAATATAAAACTAACAAATAAAACTTCTTAAGAGAGCCCTATTTAAATAGCTTAGAGACAAATTACTATTCCTAAATTGAAGAAGCTGATCTTCTAGTGCTCTTTTTATATTTTTTATTTTATTTTCTACTGTAAATAAACTTAGATTATACAAATATCACATAAAAATACAGGGGATTCCCATATGCCCCACTCCCCATACCTCCCACATTTTCCCACAGTAACAACTTCCTTCATTAGTGAGGTACATTCATTGCTATTGGTGAACACATTTTGAAGCATTGCCACTAAGCATGGATTAAAGCTTACATTGCGTTTACACTTTCTCCCACCCAATTCTGTAGGTTATTGCAAGATACATACTGCCTTGCATCAATCATTGCAATGCCATTCAGGATAATTCCAAAGTTCTGAAAATGCCCCATATTACATATATTTTTCCCTCTTCCTGCCCTCAGAACCTCCAGTGGCCACTGCCTCTACATCAATGATATAAATTCTTCCATTGCTAGAATCAAAATAAGTCTATATGTCTACTTTAGCCGATAGTTCATTCCCCAAACCTGAGGATTCTGGGATGGTGAAGTCCTCTCCACCTCTAAATATAGGGAGCTTCAATCTCATGGGGCTTATGGATAGGAACTCTTTAGCTTGCATTTGTAGACTCTTTCAGTTCTTTGGTATTGTAGTTGTCCATCATCACCTCCATGTTACTTGTCCTTGGTGAGACCAAAGAACTAGAGTGTAAGTGTGGGAACTCCTTTGAGATTCAGGGCCCAACTTGCACATGAACAGCCCAAACAATTAAGTCTCTTGGACCTACACATATCAACTCTAGTACTAATTATAGGTTCAAAAGGAAGGACAGAAGAGACATGTGTTGGGAAACCACAACTGAGTCCAACTGTGTCACACTGGGAAGCATAAATTCCAAAGTACGGCCTACTGGCAAGGCACCAAACTGCTGAGTTATCTGCACTGACTATAGTGTCTGGGTGTCTCCAGAGCCATGAAAGAGCCTGTTATTTTGGGTGGTATCTATTTTAGCAGTCAATGAGATCCTACAGAGACATGAATAAGCACAACCTCTGGAATGACCTCACAACTCATTTTGAAGTCTCTTAGCCATATAAACACATTTGCTTTTACCCTTTTACCCTTATATTCAAGGTCCTTTTCCAGTTGTATTGCTAGTTGGTGCTTGTTAGTAATCCCTTGGTGCCAGGGAGGCTTATCCCTGGGAGTCATGTTCCATGCTTGGGGAAAAGTAATGTATTTATATGCTGAGTTCAGCTTAAAGAAAGCCCATATTTGAGCAAAAAGGAGGCTCCCAGCTGGCAACTCTTAGGCACCCTATAACACCAGGCTAAGTTTCATTTTCAAGAGTAAATTTTCATATATGCAGTCATCAATATTTTTCTTCTCCCTCTTGGTTCTATCTTAGTTTAACTACACTTCTATAATTAAAAGCTTTCACAAATACTAATGATGATTCAGTTGACCTTGTAAAAATTTTGATCTTATCATTTGTATTTCCAAGCCTGGATATGCAAACCGTTGCAAATTAATTTACAGAATGCCAGTAAAAGTCATGCAAAAGTTTAGATAAACAAAACTATTTAATAAAAACTGAGATGCTTTTCAGTACACTAGAGTTTGAGAATCTTATAATAAAAATACAGTATATTGTAAAATAAACATTTAAATGCTTATTATAAATGGCCTCATAAATAAAAGTTATTCATTTAAGGAAAAAACCTCTCTAATTTTTGTGTAAATTAAATTTTGTGAACCTGTATTTATATATGTTTATATATATTTATATATATACACATACATACATTTATATAATTTCTTACACATATATAATTTCAAGGAATTTCACAAAAAATTTAACTTTGGTTATTTCAAACCAAATATACATGAAATTAAATTGTATTCATTGCATTATTTTCTTGTAAGCATTGTTATATGTTTCATTAATTCTTGTTAATAATTGAATATTACTGTTTTGAAATATATTAAGTTGTTTAAGGTGAATATGTAAGGTCTTTTAAGTCTTTCAACAAATCTGCTAGTACAAACATGTTTTAATAGATTCATGTGTATAATTTCCCAAGATTATTTAGGAAAAAAAAACCCAGAATAATAGCAAAAAAAATTAATATTCCATGATAATTGTAATTAATCCTGGATAGTCACATTAATAGAATTAGTGCCATCAAACTTTAGTAAATTTTTAACTGAATAACTTTATAAAAAGAAAACAGAAAAATGCTGACTGCTTTTGTGCAGATGCAATTAAGCCATGGCTTAGCCCAAATAACAACCAGAACCCCTACCTTGTTTCCAAAAAGTTGTTTCAAAAATTTTTCTTTATAAATATTTCATAAATGTTTTTTTACTGAAATTCTGATAAAATAGTAAAATAAACAAGCAACATTTCTGATGACTTTGCTTTTCTTAAGTATGTTCTCCTTAAATGTATACAGATTTATTGATCAAATAAGCTAATATTGTATCTACTAAGGGTTAATAGGAAAAAGGAAAATTATGTTTGTTTTTCACTTAATTATGTCATTATTCTGATAAGTTTAATTTGGGTAGTGATTGTATGTTGTAAAATGTTTAGAGTTAGTTTACAAAATCATTTTAGTAACATACATGTAAAGAACATAGAATGCTTATTTTTATTAATTGAGGAAAAGAGCTTGAGTATGGATCTGTAAAGAAAAATTCCCCAGCTTTCCTTAAAGGTCAAAATAGAAAAATCTGTGCTTCAAAGAGCAAATGCATAAATTTAAATAAAAACTTCAGTTTTACTGAAGTTCAGTAAAATCTTCAGTTTGCCTAACCCTATATTCTTATTAGTTCCTATTGCTTCCTCTTAAGAACTCATATTGCTTCCGCTCAAGAACTTTCACTAGACCACTCTTCCCTCAGGGCCATCCTTAATTTCCTAGAACCCATGACGAAATGACAAACCCCTGTCTTTCTTGAATTCCCTCGATATTGCCTTTTGTGGGTCCACTGCTTCTCTTCCATTACCTAATCCCTTTACAATGTCCTCAAAAACTCCTAACCTGGAACTTTCATACTCTTGGACCCTGTCTTTTCACCATACTAATCTCTGCAGCAAGGCTGTTAAAACAGTCTTATCTAGGGCTTCCTAATTACTCCTCCCCTTCCAGGTGTTTGTAAGAGAAGAAGTACATGTGGTGCACTAGTGCAAAATGTGCTGATCATTATCATCCCATCTGCTATTACAGCCAGACTTTGTGTGCAGTAACGGAGAGTCTTCCCTCCTGTCTATGTACAGTCACTGTCACTGGAATTTGGTTCAGGCAGTCACTGAAATAATCTTAGACTTGACTTTCACAATTTTGTGCCTCATATTGTGGAGACTCTTTTAAACAGCCATCATGTCCAACATTTCTCTACAAGCTAAAGTGAAGACCTAGAAGCCTCCTTGTTAAACCCTAACATTTCAATCAAGTACATTAAGAATCCTCAACCTTGTCACTTTTTTCCCCAATCTCACCTACCTATGATGACCCTGAGCCCCAAAGCGGCATTGCTCTTCTTGACTCAGTTCTGAACCAAGAACAGATCTCACTGAAACCCTACTGAAAAACAAAAAACAAAAAAACTGACAATATTTTGTTTATAAGCATATGCTATCATAATGAAAAGGGACATCTAGTTGCAGGATATGGAATAAAATATTCTGAAATTTAGGGTATGGTCTTCTCCCTTGGCTTCCTCAGCTCAACAGACAGAACTCACAGAGTTTATACTGGCCTGCTGCTTGCCAAAATAAAACAGTTACCATTTAAAAAGACAATCACTATATCTTTGGAGTAACCCAGGACACTGGCATGCTCTGGAAACATTGATGTTTCCTTCCATCCTCTGGTGAGCCCAACAAAAACACAGTGTGGGTAAGTGAATTTCTTCAAAACCTTTTGCTCCCCAAAGCAATAGCAATAGTGAAAAGTGAAGGACACAGCAGAGCTGATTCAGAAAATCCCAAGGAAATGTGCTAGTGTACACTGGCCCTGAAAAAGGTGCAAGTATGAAACACCAGGTGAACTATGGGAACTTACGAAGCCAGGCTACCTTCTCCCTCTGCACTGTTGCAATGAACCTCAGGAGATGTTCTTAAATGACATTGCTCAAGCTCATTAAAGACATGTATGTTTGCCCAAGATCTTAAAAATATGAAGGGCCAAAGGGGTCATAAAAATCCTGAGTGGACTTTGTGTCAGCCCCTATGGTCTACTCATCCTTCCAGATATAATCCCTCACCCAATGATAGCTCACCTTCACACTCACACCCACTAGATTCCTGGTAAACTGGAAAATCTTTCAAGAATGTATTGGTGGGGAAATTTTAAATCTGAAAATTCAAGAAGCAGCTGCAAGCTACAACTTCTGCCCTTAAAACAACCTGGCTTAACACTTTTAGCCTGCCCCTGGTAAGTTCCCACCACTACAAGGGCCTTTTGAGATCTTACAAATCAGCTTGATCCAAGTCCCTCCTTGTCTGTAATATAAGGATTGCCTTGTTATTGTCTGCATGTTCTCTCAGCGGATAGAGATTTTTTCCTGTAATATAAGAAACTGCCACATTCAAATCCAAAATTCTGTTAGAAAAGATCATTACCTGGTAGGGAGTTCCTTGAGAAATCTATAGTGACTTTGCACTTACTTTACAGGACAACTCTTTCTAAACTTCTATCAACTTCACCCCTCCTGCAGCACTTCCCCTGTTCCTATTACCCTCAATAAGCAGGGCTTGTTGAAAGCATCTATAGTCTAATAAAATATGGCTGGGGAAAGTTGCTGAATGATTTTCCCTCTCACGGGTTAAAATTCTCCCCTAGTCCTTTTTGTCTTCACCAAATTTCCCCTTATAAAATGGTTACTGGCAGACCCTGACACATATTTTCCTGGTCACAAACTGCTGAAGTTAGCTTCTTACTAGCTGCCTTCTGTAAAAAACTCTAAAAAATGCTTTCTGAACTCTACAAAATTGTTTCTGAGTCTTTCTCTACAGATCTCCTGCAAACAAGTGTTTGGGTGTATTGGAAATGGTATCTTCAGAAGCATGGACTTGATCCCAAGTGGAAAAGACCCTTCAAATCCTTCTTACAATCCTCACTGCCACAAAACTTTAAAGAATCAACTCCTGGATGCACCTATCACACCTAAAGCCAGAACTATCCCCCAAGTGGACCACTGAAAGCATCAGAGACCTGACACTGTCTCCCAACCAGGTCCAGAAGCAGCCAGCATTTGACACAAACAGCTCTCCTAAGACTCACAACATGGGCTGAGTACACTTTAAAAATTCCTTTTGTTTATTTTCTTGACTAATGCAGAGCTCTCCCCACAGAGGAAGAACATCTTAATTGCCTCCTCTAGGAGCCCTTGTTAACTCTGTTATCCTCTCTTTGCTGCAGTTAGCTCCACTGCCTTTATTTTTTATTTTTTATTTTTTTTATTTCTTTTTTTTTATTGACTTTGTAATAATATTACATTAAAAATATATATGTGAGGTCCCATTCAACCCCACCCCCACCCCCCCTCTCCCCCCCCAACAACACTCGTTCCCATCATCATGACACATCCATTGGATTTGGTAAGTACATCTTTATATGGATTTCCCTAGCCCCATTGTCTAACAAAAATAACACCTATACTATTATTTTGCTTCCCTGTCTCCCCCAACCCAACTAAAACTGGAAAAACATCCTTATCCTTAACATGTAGAATTTATTACCTCTGCACTTAATCTCTCAAACTATGAGTTCTTCATAAAAATCCACAAGCAGCCCAATTCTTCATTCATGAAATAACCCTCTCTAATCTTTCCAGCACCACCAATCCTGCTCATCATTATTCTTCTCCTTAGTACTGTATTCCTCTGCATTTTCACCAACTTCACACAGTACCTCAAAGACACCAAACTATTTCTCCTATGTCCTATAGCTTTAGAATATCAGTCTATAGAATCCCAAACTATTCATACTTGTTCTTCAGGGAGTTAAACAACTCCCACAACCAAAAGGAGGGAATGTGAAATTGGAATGATAAATGATTTTACTATACATTTTGATTTGCTTGGGTATCTATTTTATTCATGGTGTTGCATTGAAGAAATGGAATTTAACTGAAGTAGGCTAACATAACAATGATTCTTTGCAGTGATGATAAAAACCCCTGCTCCTACATGGAGAAGAAAACTTAACAAAAAGAACATGGTGACAATAGACAAATTCTGCTGATCTTCACCAGATAGCCACATTCTTACACCAAAATCCTCCTTGCTCATTGATGAACTGGGTCTCAAGGACACCTTGAGTCAGCAGTCCACAGCTGCCATAGTCAATGTGGTTCACATCATTTCATTGCACATGGAGCTTATGTACTAACCATGATTCATATCCTACTTCCTCTGCACTACCCCACACCATCCACATTTTTTTCTTTTGTTTAAATGTTACATTAAAAAATATGAGGTCCCCATATACCCCCCGCACCCCTCACCCCACTCCTCCATATCAACAACCTCTTTTATCATTGTGGGACATTCATTGAATTTGGTGAATACATTTTGGAGCACTGGTGCACCACATGGATAATGGTTTACTTTATAGTTTACCCTTTCCCCCAGTATACCCAGTGGGCCATGGCAGGACATACAATGTCCAGCAACTGTCCCTGCAGTGCCACCCAGGACAACTACAAGTCCTGAAAATGTCCCCACATCATATCTCTTCTTCCTTCTCCTTACCCTTTTTAAAGCATCCGTATAAGTTGTTACCCTGGCTCAACCTTTTAAGCAGAATACTCTTTTGGTGCTGTTCTTACATTAAAGCAACCTGATCTCAATAAACTTACTCTGCATCCCATTGTTATGTCTGTTTATTTTATTTTAAACACAATGAAACAAAAAAAAACCCACAAAACCATACATTGAATCAACAACCAAAATTTGTTCTTTATTTCTTTAATGTTCATAAATCTTAGGGAGGCTGACAAAGAAATAAAGAGATAAAATAAAAATATCTAAAGTCAGAAATGAGAAAGGGACTTTACTACTGGTATTGCTTAAATAAAAAGGATTATGTAAACTGTACACCAAAAAATGATATAATCTAGATGAAATGGACAAATTCTTAGAAACATCCAAACTGCCTACATTGACTCAAGAAAAAATGGAAGACCTGAATAAAGTAATTCTTAGTAAAGAGATTGATTCAGTAATCAACAACCTTTTAACAAAGAAAGCCTCAGGATCAGATGGCATCTCAGGGAAATTATAAAAAACATTCCAGAAAGTATTAACTTCAATTCAGCTCAAACCTTTTTCCAAAAACTGAAAAGGAAGGAACACACACTACTTCATTTTTTGAGACTGTAATCACCCTCATACCAAAGTCAGATAAAGACGCCCCAAGAATAGAAAACTACAAAACAATATCTCTTATGGATATAGATGTAAAAATTCTCAACAAAATACTAGCAAACCAAATGCAATAGCATATTAAAAGTACTTTATACCATGATCAAGTGGGATTTATTCCTGGTTTGCAAGGTTGGTTCAAATAATATAATAATGTAAAACACACATTAATAGAATAAAGGAGAAAAATTACATGATCATCTCAATTGACACAATAAAGACATTTGACAAAATGAAGCATGCTTTCTTCATGAAAAACACTTGGAACACTAGGAATAGAAAAAACTTCAACATGATAAAGGGCATATATGTAAAGGCCACAGCTAACATCCTACCTAACTGTGAAAGAGGAAAGATTTCTTAGGACAATTTATTTCATTATCACCACTGTTATTCACCATTGTATTAGAAAATTTTGTCAGAGCAATTAGACAAGAAAAAGAAATTACAAAAAAAAATCAGAGTAGTAAGTGAATAGTTAAAACTTCCCTATTTGTAGATGATATGGTCCCATATACAGAAAATCCTGATAAATCCACAACAAATCTGCTAGCACTAATAAATGAATACAGAAAATGGGGGAGTACAATCGCAACACCCTGAAATCAATAACAATTCTACACAAAAGCAATGAAGAATCAGAAGAAATCCAGAAAAATATACATTCACTCTAGCAAATAAGATAATCACATATCTAGGAATAATTCTAACCATGGATATAAAGGAATTGTACACAGGTAACTAGAAAACATTGCTAAAGTAAGACAAAGAAGATGTGAATAAATGGAAGGATAGTCTATGTTCATGGATTGGCATACTACATATTGTTAAGCTGCTAATCCTACCTAAAGCAATTTACAGATCCAATGAAGTCCCAATCGAAATTCCAACTTTTGAAAACCCAATCATCAAAATTTATGGAAAAGCAATGAAGCCAAAATAGCAGAAGCCATCTCGAATTAGAAGATTAAAATTGGAGCACTCACAATTCTTTATCTTAAAATTTATTAAAAACACACATACAGTGATCAAAGCAGTGAGGCAGTGGCAGAGGGCAGACATATAGACCAATAGAATGAAATTGAGTATTCTGAAATCAGTCCTTACATTTAAGGCCAACTGATTTTTGACAAGATAACGAAGATGACTCAATTGCAAAAGAATAGTCACTTCAACAAATGGTGCTGGGAAACTGTATCCCCATTTGCAAAAAAAGAAAAAAAAAGGGGGAAGACCCTTACTGCACACCATGTACATAATCAAAAATGGGTCAAATACCTAAAGATCTAGAATTTTCTACTTTTTAGAGCAAACATAGGGGGGCTTATTCTGGGCACTATGTTAAGCAATGTTTTATTAGACTTTACACTCACAGCTTAAGCAACAAAAGAAAAAATAGTTAAATGAGACTTCATCAAAATTAAAATCTTTTGTACTTCAAAGGGGTTTATCCTGATGTTAAAGCTATGACTTACAAAATGAGAGAAAATATATGGAAACCATATACCTAATAAAGGTTTCATATCCAGAATGTATAAAGAAATGCTTCAACTTAACAAAAGACAAAAAACCCAATTTAAAAATGGGCAAAATACTTGAATAGACATGTGTCCAAAGAATATATACAAATGGCCAGAGAGAACATGAAAATATGTCCAACATCATTAAATATCTGGGAAATCTAAATCAGTATCACAATAAGATATAACCTCACACTCATTACAATAGTAGAGTTTAAAATGAAAAATAACAGCTGTTTGAGATAATCAAAGAAATAGGAATAATCATTACTGCAGTTGGCAATGTAAATTGGTGCAGACTCTGTGGACGGAAGTTTGACACTTAATCAGAAATCTAAATATATCACCATCAAATGCCTCAGTAATCTTACTATGAGATATAAACCAAAAATAATTAAAAACAAGGACTTGACCAGGTATTTGTACACCAATGTTCCAAGCAGCAATATTCACAATTGCCAAGAGATGGAAGCAATCCTAGTGTCCCTCAACTGATGAATGGACAAATAAAATATGGTATATATATTCAATAGAATATCATTAAGCTGAAAAAAATGAAGTTTTGATTCATGAATAGCATAGATCTTAAAGACTATACTTTGTGAAATAAATCAGAAACAAAAGGAGAAATAACGTGTGATCTCACAGATTTGAAACAAGAATAAGCAAACTCATTTAGTCAGAATGTAGATTATAGGTTACCAGGGGACTGGGCAGGGTTAGAAATTGGGAAATTAAGGTAAAAAATGTACAGGATTCCTATTTGGAATGATGGAACTGTTGTGATATTGTATGGTGGTGATTGTAGAACAACACTATGAATGCAATTAACAGCACCGAAATAAATACATGAATACTATTAAAAGGGGAAATGTTAAACTGCATATATGATAACAGAATAAGAATTTAAAAAATAATCTGTGGAACTACTCTACACAGTGAACTGTAATTTAAACCACGGAGTTTTATTAACAGTATTATTACAAAAAATATGCTATCGTCAACTGTAACAAACGTTCCACAATAATGCAAGGTGTAATGTGTGGTAGTGTATGGAAGTCCTGTATTTTATGTATGATTTTACTGTAAACTCACAACTTTTGTAATAAAGAAGAAAACATTTTCAAAAGTGAAAATTACATCTATACTGTGGGAATTTTAGAGTAACAAAACAAATGGAATGTAGAAACTTCACACATTCAACTGCTGTGCTCCTCCCTGGAACACAAACAATAGAGAAACTCTTGTCTAAGAAACAGGATTTTATATTTAGTATATCATTATACAGCCTTAACTCAACCAAAACAATCTATAACAAAAAGTAGCAAAACACTTCCGGATTTGAACCATCCCTTATTATGGTGATGAAGGAAAATTATTTGTTACTGTCTTGAGAAACACCATGATGGCACCAGAAATTGTGTTGCATTCCCATGATGGTCTAGATGGCACAATGGTACATTCCAGGATTGAGGTTGAGAAATTAAACTCTCAGAAACTAGTAGCTCACAGACGCAATATAATTTTGAAATTTTGAGGAAAATCTATACGATAAAATGTATTCCATGACAGTAAATGAGTGTAACAAAAGCTCATGTCCTTGAAATTCCTTTCTGCAAAATTAGGATAATAACAGAAATAATTCATAGGATTGGTGATAAAAGTAATTGAACTAGTCCATATAAAGTGGTCAGTGGATTGTATTAAATAAATATTCCTAATTTTGAGGAGTTAATAGGTTAAGAGTACAAAGGAAAGATGGTTATTTTTCCCTTGGGCTTTTTCAATTTGAAATTATGCTCCAAGGTATCTTGTACACTTTGGTTATATTGTGAGAGTTGAAGGAAAAAAGCAATTGTGGGAAGATTTTTTTTTACCATATCGCATTAGCTATGAAGCCAATTTTACTTATCTCAAAGTTGTAACTTGAACATTAACCATATAAAGAAAATAAATAATTTGGGGTAATCTGGTCATTTAACTTTTTTAACAAATCAATTTTATTTATACATATTAATAGAGCATAAAACCATCCAAATTGTACAATTAATGGTTTTCAGAATAATCACATAGTTATGCATTTAATACTTGAAATATTCCTAGAACACTTTCATTATTCCAAAAATAATAATAAACAACAAATAAAATAACTACCTCTCAATCTTTCTATGATTAGTTTTGATTCCTTTTCCTTCTCTCTAGTATATTTGTAGGTATATATTTTTTAAAAACAGTCATATATGCAATATCACTCATATTTGTGTTTTACAATTGGTTTTACTAGCTTATACATTCCCATGTTACAGTTAGGTTTCCTTCTGGTAATATACATGATCCAAGATTTTCCCTTTCAGTGACAGTCATACCCACATAATAGCTCTGCTCATTACAAACACTATGCTGTCCTTCCACCATTTCTATTCATTTCCAAATATTTACAAACAACCCCTTTACCAATTCTTCACAGATAAACACTCAGCTTTCCATTCTCTACTCTCATAATTTCTGGTGACCTATATTCTAATAATAAATTCTATGAGTTTATATATTTAGTTCATAAAGGTGCAATCATACAATATTTGTCCATCACTCAACTTACTGTTCTACAGGTTCATCCGTGCTCTCATATGCTTCATGGCTTCATTTCCTCTTACCACTATATGATTGCTCATCTTGTGTATAAATTACCTTTTTTTCATCCATTCATCAGTTGATGGACACCTGGATTGGTTCCAACTTTTGGAAATCATGTATAATGCTGTTAAGTACTTCAGAGTGCAGATGTATGTTCATATCACTTCTCTCAATTTTTCTGGGTATATACCTCATTAAGGTATTGCCATGTCACATGACAAGTCTAAACTCAATATTTGTTGGAACTGGCAAAGAGTCCTCCACAGTAGCTATATCATTCTTTACTCTCCCCAAGAGTGAATAAGTGTTCCTATCTCCCCCACATCCTCTTCTCCAACATTTACAGTTTTCTGACTATTTGATAGTGGCCAAATTAAGAGGTGTGAAATGGCATCTCATTGTAGTTTTGAATTGAATTTCCCTAATCACAAGTGATACTGAACATTTTTTCATATCTTTCTTTGCCATTTGTATTTCTTCTGTGGACAATTTTCTTTTCAAGTCTTTGCTCATTTTTTAACTGGATAGTATGTATTTTTATAATTGAGTTATATAATCTCTTTATATATGATGGATATAAAACCCTTAACAGATATGTTATTATCAAACATATTATTTCATTGCGTCAGCTGCCCTTTTCTCATTTTGACAAAGTCCTTTGAGGTACAAAAGTGTTTAATTTTGAGGAAGTGTCTTTTATCTATTTTCTCTTTTCTTGTTCATGCTTTCAGTGTAAGGTTTAAGAAACAATTGCCTACCATAAGATCTTGAGGATGTTTTGCTATATTTTCTTCCAGGAACTTTATAGCTGTTGCTTTTATGTTTAGGTCCTGGATCCATTTTAAGTTGATTTTTGTATCCATTTTAAGTTGATTTTTGTATAGGGTGTGAGATAGTGTCCTCTTCTTTCTTTTGGATATCACTGTCCAGTTCTCCCAGGACTATTTGCTGAATAGACAGTTCTGGCCCAGGAGGGATGGCTTGACAGCATTGTCAAAAATTATGTGACAATAGATGTGAGGGTCTATTTTGGAGCTGTTGATTTTTGTTTCATTGGTCAACTTTCTGTGTTTATGTCAGTACCATGCTGTTTTTACCACCGTAGCTAACTAATATGCTTTAATGTCCCAGAACTGAGGTCCTTCCATCTTTGTTCTATTTAAAGATATTTTTGTTATTTTGGGCCCTTTAATTCCCAAATATATTTGATAATTGGTTTTCCCATTTCTTCAAAATAGATTTTTGAGATGTTTTTTAATATTTTCAAATTTTATTATTATTCTTTTTTTAAAGATACAGGGATCACACAAAATATTATATTAAAAATATAAGAGGCTCCCATATACCCCACTCCCTACACAGCCCACCCCTCCAACATTGACAACTCATCATTGCATTTGATGAGTACATTTTGGAGCATTGCTATACAGCATAGATTATAATTTATGTTGTAGTTTACACTCTCTCCCTGTCCTTTCAGTGGATTATGGGAGGATATATAGAGCCCTGAATCTGTACCTGCAATTTTATTGAGGACAATACCAAGTCCCAAAAATGCCCCAATATCACACCTCTTTTTCTCTCTCCCACCCTTCAGCAAATCCCATGGCCACTGTTTCCAAATCAATAATATAATTTCTTCCATTGCTAGAGTCTCAATAGTTCTCCAGTATAATACCAGTAAGTCCACTCTAATCCATATTTTATTCCTCCATCCTGAAGACAGTGCGATGGTGATGTCCATTCGACCTCCAAAAATAGAGAGGGCTTAGATCACACATGGCTGATGGATGGAATTCTCCTGCTTGCAAGTGTAGACTCAGTTCCCTGGTGTTGTGGTTGACCATACTCACACCTCTGTTAACTGACCTTCATAAGTCTAATGAACCAGAGAGTAGGTATTGCAACTCTACTGCGGCCAAGGGCAAGATGGCAAATAGACAGTCCAAAGATTCAAATCACTTGAGCGTACACCAACCCCAGCGCCAACCCCAGGTTCAGTAAAGTGAGAGAAGTAAGCACAGAGAGGTCATATCTGTGTTCAACTACATCACACTCAGGAGCACAAATTCCAAATTAGGGTCCACTGGCAAGGACTAAACTGCAGAGCCACCTGTTATGACTGTAGGGCCTGGGTGTCTCTGTTGTCCTCAGGAACACCACTTTGGGGAGAATTGACATCTCAATGATATTTATTCTTCCAATCCATGAGCCCAAGTGTCCTTTCATTTATTTAAGACTTCTTCAGGTTCTTTTAACAGTGTTTTGTAGTTATCTGAACACAGGTCCTTTATGCTTTTGGCTAATTTAATGCCTAAATGTTTGATTTTTTATTTTTTATTAAAATGAATTTTTTTCTGATATCCTCCTCAGATTGCATATTGTAATGTATAGAAATGCTATTAATTTTTTGCATATTTCACTGCTTTGCTGAACTTGTCTATTAATCTCACAGCTTCATTGTAGATTTTTCAAGAGATTCTATATATATATAATCATGTCATAAGTGAATAGTGAAAGCTTTGCTTCTTCCATTTCTATTTGGGTGCCTTTTATTTCTTTACCCCAATTGCACTAACTAAAACATCTATCAAAATAATGAATACAATGGTGATAGTGATCATCCTTGTATTGTTCCTGATTTCAGTGGAAAGATTTCAGTTTTTCACCATTGACTACAAGGTTAGTGGTAGGTTTTTCATATATGCACTTTACAAAATTGAGACTATTTCCTTCTATTACTATCTTTTGGAGTATTTTTATCAAGAAAGGGTGCTGAAATTTTTCAAATACCTCTTCTGTATTAATTTAAAGGATTCTGTGACTTTTCTTCATCAATTTATCTATGTGGTTTATTACACTAATGGATTTAATTGTATTGAACTACCCTTGCATAACTGGGGTGACACCCACTTGGTCATGGTACTTAATTACTTTAATGTGCTTTTGGATTCAGTTTGCAAGCATTTTGTTGAGGATTTTTGCATCTATATTCACTGAAGCAGAAGTAAATGAAATTAAGAACAAAAATAAAAATTCTTTCTGAATTAACAAAACCTAGAGTAGATCTTAGGGAAGATAAACCAAATTGGCAAACCCTGAACTAGACTGACAAAGAAAAAAATATAAAAAAATGCAAATAAAAAATCAGATATGAAAAGGTGGACATTACTACTAACCCCACAAAATAAATGCTTGTAACTCCTACCTGGGGTGTGGTAGCAGATGAAGCTATCATTTAATTTGCAGAATATTTCTCCAGTAGGAACTAATTTCTGACTGCGAGCCAAATGTCACTTATTCAGGAGGAAATACATGCCAGAAACTGAAAAACCAAGATAATTTGAGAGAGGAAGAGGAACTTTGCCTGGGGAGCTAGCACTTGTCCTGAGACTATCACAAATAAGAACACTTTGGATGCATTCACCTGGAGGGGGAAATGAACACTGAACCAGCATAGTAACTTTTGTTGACATAATATGATGAAAGAGTTCAGAAACCAAAATAATATTGTGTCCACTCAATCAACAAAGCATGGCACAACAGAATAATCTACATGTGTCATGGTTTTTCAAAGAGAAACCCACAAAACCCATCATGGGATTCCAATAATATCATTTTACAAAGGCTGAAAAATGTTTTCCTCTGAGCTGTGTGTAAATATCTCTACTTCCCATGAAGTGCCAATCTATGAAAGATAATGAAAGAACTAGTCTGAGTCAGTCACAAAAATTCAGGATAGATCTTTAGTCCCTCTTTGATTTAAATTGACATAAGAAGCATATCCCCTGAACTCAGTAGTATCCTCTATTATGTTTGTAGGGAGAGGACTGATTGAGGCACAGTGTATGGCTGAAAGTAGAAGCCTTCCTTACCCACTCACTCTGGTAACTTAAGCACTTTTCTAAGAAAAATTGATGAGCAAGAGTGGGACATAAAAGTGTAAATATGTGTAGTGATTCCTGAATAAGAAGGAATATCATAATGAGAATGGGCAAGAACAAATTTCATTGAACGTGAATACATCCAGTGTGAACAAGAGTATTGGTTCAGAAAATGTGAGCATGATGGAGCATTAGTCAGTTTCTGATTTCCTGCATCTACCTTGCTGCTTCTGGTTTTTGGATATTGGACCAAACTCTCTCTAGATGAGATGAGTTTCTGTGACACTTCAGATGTAAGATATAGCAGACACCCTGCTCTCTCCTTCTTTTAAGCAAAAATGTTGACAAGGAAGTAAAAATTCCTATTACAACCTGAGGAAGGTGGTGGCTGTTTTTAATACTCAGTTATCCTGTCTATATACATGAATATATATTCCAACATTTACAAAATAATTAATTCCAAAGACTCACCTGTGACCAACACTTGAAAGTTTGCTTCATTGAAGTATGTGGGACTTTCAAAAGAACAACTGTATTCCCCTCCATCAGAAGGGCGAATGTGATGAATCCTCAGGGATACCTGCCCTTTAGTGATATTGTCTTTCAGGAACTCAGTCCTCCCTCGGTACTCTGGTCTCTGCTGCTCAATATGATCCTGAAAGTTTTTATAATGATGCACGAGGACAAAAGGATGGACCTGGAACCATATCACCTCCATGCTCTGAGCATCCATCAATGGGCTGAGATGGCAGGGCAACACAACGTCTTCTCCTACCAAAGCAATGACAGGTGCTTTCGGTCCTATCACATGGAATTGCTCTAGTGGAGAGTTAAGAAAAAGATAAGATCAGCACCAGGGCTGTGGCAGCAATGATTGTGAACACCTAATAAAAGAAGACTTAGAATAGCTTAACTAAAATAATCATCTGTGGGCCATAAATAAATAGATCTAAAATAAGGTACTCAATTATACTGTTAATATGTCTTAATAATAAAACTCAGTTCCAATGAGCAACAGTAATATAATCATAAATGAATGTGTGTTTCCCTACCTGCCTAGGATTGGAATTCAAATTCTTATAAATTACTCTAAGTCTCATAAGTACTCTACATATTACAGATTATTTTCCTGATTTTAAAGATGATGAATCTGAATCAGGAAGACATTTAGTAACTTGCTCAAAAATACGTAAATAGAAAAGCACAAAATGAACATGAAAATATAGGAAATGAAATATTTCCTTGTCTTAAATAAGTATAGTATGCTATATTGCATTACAAATATAGAATAACATTTTCTTAAATAGAATATAAAGTAATTGAAAATAATGTTGATGCTAAGGAAAACATAGAATACATCTTATAACATTTTTCCAATTTAGAAAAGGAGCTTAAATCCTTGTTTATAACATAAACAAATCTATAGGCTATTTATAAGTATAGACTTTATGAATGAATATAGTCTTTCCTTCTAATGCTTTCATAGACAAGCAACCTCCATATGTAGACTATTTTTTAAATGTGCAATACCCAATATTCATATTTTTATTTTTTCTTCTTGTAAATATGGCAGGCAGGACAGTTCTTAAGTGATAAGCATGTTTCCACTTGTGCTAACTGAATTTCTTTGCATCTGATTCTGTGGTTGCAACAACTTCTACATAGATATAAGGCATCCACTGCTTTGAAAGGGGATGCATTATAAATCCAGAGGAACAATGATGCAAACAAAAGCAGCTGATCAAAGAGTAAGACATAAAGTTACAATTCTATCCTTGCACACATTCTGCTTTTCCCATCCATTGATCATAAATTCAAATAATTATCTCATCCCTAGTCTACGTCAGGCTCTACTCTAGGAGTAAAGCAGTGTCCTTCCTTTCTAGGCACACTGGTCTAGTTTAATTTGTGAATATATATATAGATGAATATTTTGATGAGTACTATGAAGAAGAATAAAGTTGCATAAAATATAACAGATTGGAAGGCAAGAATTTCATTCATTAAAAACAAGCCATAAATCATATGAATTTCAGTGCTGTACCACCCTCAGTTATATCATCATGGCACAGTCTGGGGAAGATGATGAAAGGGATCTGGTAGCTGGAAGAGAAGAAGCTTCCTGAGAAAGCTGAGATGTTACAGCATAAGCAGCATGAACTGTGAGTATCAGAAATTGCTGTGGGGACTGAATCCATACTTATAGATGATCCTAACTTAAGGTTTGTTGACTCCTCATCACTCCCAGGACAGGAAATATTCTTTTCTATTTTTCTACAGGTTCTTCCCTGTGTTGAAAGTCAGTACTCCATCAGTAATAATTTCTCCAGTGAGAGATGCTTATTTTTGTCAATGCTGCATAGCTTCCTTTATGAAAATCCTTTCTTATAATTTCCATTTAAGAATTGAGCCGTGGACTGTTAGCACCCCATGACCAGGACAAGATGGATCTGTTTAGAAATAGTTGGGAAAGTGGAGGAATACACCTTATCCATTAGATAAGAGGTGATTTGTGTCATAATTAACCTGGAATCTGTTTAAAACATGTAGTATGTCATAAACATTGTCACAGACTGGAGGAATAAGGCACGGACAGAGTAGAAGTTTAGGTACCAGTGATCTGCTTCACTGGTTAGACTTCCAAAAGTCCATGGTAAAGAATAACTTACCATGCACAGTTCTGTAAACTGGACAGATAACTAAGAGTTTTCTCACTGTATGATGGAATGACATATACTTGACTTGAATCATGAAATTTTCTTGCTTTTATCATCTCTGAATAAACCTAGATATATAAAGAGCTATGGAGCTATGGAACTATTTGGCTAAATCCCATAGAAATAATTGAGCTGTACAAAAATTCTCTCAACTAAACCAAATTTTTCATTACCTGAAACTACGAAGGAATCTGACAGCTCTTAAGTCAATAGGTATCAGGACAATGAAAAATGAATGGCAGATAAAAATGGGCAGACGACTTAAGTGGAAAATAATTATGCAATGAAAGCTTAGGCTTGAGTTGATGTTAGTTTTAAAAGGTTAGTTTTTTTTATTTTTTTAAATTGATTTTGTAAAAATATTACATTAAAAAAAATATGAGGTCCCATTTGACCCCACCACCCCCACCGCACCCTCCCCCCCCCAGCAACACTCACTCCCATCATCATGACACATCCATTGCATTTGGTAAGTACATCTCTGGGTATCTCTGCACCTCATGGTCATTGGTCCACATCATGGCCCACACTCTCCCCCATTCCATCCAGTGAGCCCTGGGAGGATTAACAATGTCCGGTGATTGCCCCTGAAGCACCATCCAGGGCAACTCCAAGTCCCAAAGGCGCCTCCACATCTCATCTCTTCCTGCCATTCCCCATACCCATCAGCCACCATGTCCATTTTTCCCACTCCAATGCCATAAAAGGTTAGTTTTATATTTATGTTTTTAAAGGAGGTACTGGAGATAAAACCTGGGACCTTGTGTTTGTGAAGCAGGTGCTCAACACTAAACCACACTGTCTCCACACAGGGTTAGTTTTAAAGCATATGAATCACTTAAAAATTAAGGCACAGAAATAGATATCCCAGGAAGTAATGTTCTCTTGGAGGAAAAAGAATAGACTTATTATTTCAGAAAAAAAAGTGGATGGCATAATATCAAGTATTAATGCAGGCAGTCAAAGATACAGTATGTGTAACTCATCATGTTAAGTCAGGAGTATTCTGAATTCTAAACATACTCCCATCAGTATTTGCATTAACTTCCTAATTTCTAAAGACAATAACATTTTTTTAAAAAACCTCATGGCAACAGTGCTTTGTAAAAAGACTAATCAAAAGTCTTCAATGTAAAAATATTAAGACACTGAAATAAATATTTTATCCAGCTGATCAAGTGTTTCCATGGTTTCTATCACTTGGATGTAAGTGTTACAAAAATTGGAATTCAGACTTAACTGCTGACTAACATGTTGGCACTCTGCAGAAAATGTGTTAATAAGAACAATCTGGAAATTTACCAAAGGTTTAAAAGTAGCCAGAAGGGTTAATACTTATCTCCAATAAATTGGGAGATGCCAACTTTGCCATAGGATTAATGTACTTTACTTGTCTTCAAGGTGTTTTAGCAACCAACTTAAAAATACAGAAATCATCTTGCCAATTATTATGACTTAAAGAGGCTGGTTAACTGTGGAATTGAACAGCACCTGTTTAACTGATTTCCATGGAAAGGAGAAGAAATAAAATGATAGCAAAGGACACAGAATAATGCTTACTTAGCCCAAGTCGTTATATGAGGAACCCCACTTTTTAGCTTTTTAAATGTACCTCCTTCCTTCCTGCTGCCAACTCACTCCTTTAAAACTGAAACCAGAAAGCAACTGTACTTTGCCCAAGCTATCTCCATTAGATCGATCATATAGTGTGCATATAATAACCATGGGTGTATAAGTAAATGATTTACAGATACTACTATCCGTAGAGCCTGAGGGCTCAGAGTGAAGTGGTTAGGTTAAAATATAGAGAAATAAAAGAGACAATGATTAACTTTAATAATACCCACCCTCTAAATTAATGGTTTGAACAGTTATTAACTGAAGTACTGGTGATAGGATATGCCAGAGGTCAAAAGACATTGGTCCTATACTCAAAATATTTCATGTACCCTCTCCTTAAAAATCCCTTGAGATGAAGAAAGAAGTAGTCAGATATAATCACTTTGTTCACCTCTTCAAGTAAAATCATACAGGTGGCCCCTCCACCTGCCTTACTCTCCTCAAGGCTGAATCCAGCCTTCAAATTTGGTAATCGTGGAAACTAGAGACAAATATAGCATTGATGAATGTCACTTTCATTAGACCTCTGAAACTCTAGAAATGACCACAGGTGCCAGGATAATTAAGAGCTAAGTATGTTCAGAACATTTTCAGGCATAATCAGGGGAAATTTGGGCAGAATTCTGAACCTTGGGTCCCATATTTGTGCATTAAATTTCCCCAGATGTTTTTTAAAGCCACTTGCACTTCAGTCTCATAGAAGCTAGTCCACACAGAAATATCAAACAAGAGATAAGCAACAAGAAAATAAATGTCCAGACTCAAGGATAAGTGAAATGCTGAGAATCAACTCACAAATTGAATGTTCCCACATACCTGAGCCTGTGTGGGAAACCATGATCAGGAGGAGGAGGGTTCCAGCAACAAGAAAAGTTGGAGCCATCTCAGGTGACCTCCCTGGCCTCTTCACTACCATTCATCCATATAGGGAGAGGAACTTAATGAAGGAAGGAAAGTTGCCATCTGCCCTGCTTATACATGAATAAAAAAGGAACTCTACCTTGCAGGTCCCCGTCCTTTCTCTGGCAACTCCCCTTTAAATATGAAAGTAAAAAGCAGGTGCACTTTGCTCTGCCTATCCCTAAGAAGGTGATCATGTGGGGTGTGAGTTTGTGTGTTTGGTTTCATTTAACCCTATTCCATCCTGACTGATATTATCACAATCTATTTTGAATTTTTAAGCTTTTTTATTGAAGTTTATCATTCAAATGTGAACATCCATAAACAATAAGTATATAGTGTAAGTTGTGAACTTACAAAGCAAACATAAATATCATCACACATAGCTCCAATAGTTCACCTCACCACCAACACCTTGTATTTTTGTGAAACACTTGTTACAATCTATAATAGAGCATTGTCATATCATTACTAGTAACTATAGCCAATATCTTACATTTGTGGATTTTCCCCCAACCCACCCAGTTATTGACACTTGAATTACTATCCTAAACTTGTTGTAGTTCATAAGAGTATGTTCCTTATTTGTTTTGTTAACCAAAGTCCATCTTTCAACACAGGAGTCATTGTGCTACACAGTTTCATGCTTTGTACAATGCATTCAAAGTATATACTCAGTGTGTCTCATTTTAATCACAGAATTGTGCTGTGATGAATTTTAGAACATTTTCACTATTACAAAAGGAAAAATCCCGCACCCTCTCACACCCACCATTTTTGTCCCTTAGAATTTATATATTATCTTCTTTTCCATTGCTGCAAAAATATTACAATATTACTGTTAACTATAATCCATAAGCTATATTAGTTATAATTTTCTTATTTGTCACCATACTTAACACTTAACTTTCTTATACAATTAACTTCAATCTTCATCCATCACCAAAATCACTATGTTATAATGTTCCTACATTATTCTCCAGCTTCCTTTCAATTGAAATATTACTTAAACAAACTACTCCTTTCAGCCACAACCACATTTATAATTCAGTGGTGTTAGGTATATTCACTATAATGTATTACCTTCAACTCTATTCATTTCCAAACATTTACAGTAAACCTTATTAAAATTCCACACACATTAAACACCAGTTCCCATTCTCAACTTAAAATTCGATTTCCTATTAACCTATTGTCTCCATGAGTTTACTCATCATTTTACTTCTTATTAGTGAGACCATACAATATTTGTCCTTTTGTGTCTGAATTATTTCACTCAACATAATGTCCTCAAGGTTCATCTATGTTGTCATATGCATCCCAATTTCATTTCTTACAGTTGCATAATATTCCATTGTATATTGTATTAGTCAGCCAAAGGGTTGCTGAAGAAAAGTAACAGAGATCTGCTGCATTTTATAAAGTGTATTTATTTGGGGTAGAAGCTTACTGATACAAGGCCATAAATCATGAATTATTACCCACACTCTTCCAGGGGACTTTGCCATGAATACCAGAGCCTTCTCTTGTTCCTCATGTATCTGCTTCTCTCTGTGTGTTTTTACTTACCAGGGTTCCAACATCCAAAATTCCAAATAACTCATCTGCCTTGTCATTTGCTCTTTTTTTCTTCTTTATTTTCTTTTAAATGTTACATTAAAAAAATATGAGGTCCCCATGTACGTCCCACCCCACCCCTCCCACATCAACAACCTCTTCCATCATTGCAGCACTTCCACCGCACCTGGCGAATACATTCTCTAGCACTGCTGCGCCACATGGACAGTGGTCCACATTGTAGTCCACACTCTCCCCCTGTTCACCCAGTGGGCCACGACACGACACACAACATCCAGCATCCATCCCTGCAGCACTACCTACGACAACTCCAACTCCTGAAAATGCCCCCACACCATATCTCTTCTTCCCTCTCCCGACCATCAGCAGCCACCATGACCACCCTCTCCACATCACTACTACAATTTCTTCCCTTACTAATCCCAATAGTTCCCCAGCAGAACACCATACTCTATTCCTCCATCTTGTGGACCTTGGATGGCTATGTCCAGTCCCCATCTACATCAAGAGGGGGTTTAGATTCCACATGGATGATGGATGTAATTCTCCTGCTTGCAGCTGTCTGCACTCTTGGCTCCCTGATGTGGTGGTTGACCCTCTTCACCTCCCTGTCAGCTGGCCAGGTTAAGTTGTCATTTGCTCTTGCCTTGGTGGGTAGTGACTCAGCTTCCTACTGATGTGGCCCAATCAAAGCCTTAATCATAATTTAATCAAGTAAGGGTGAAACCTCCAAATCCAATACAACCTTTTGTATCTTGAGGAACAGAGCAATTTACAAACATAATCCAATATCTATTTTTGGATTCATAAACAATATCAAACTGCTGCATAGTATGTACCACATTTTGTTCTATTCATTGGGTGATGGACATGGGTTATTTCCAAGAACCTTCTTTTTCCAAGGTGTCTTTTCTCATGGCTCAACCATATCACATTTCTATACACAGTCGACCCTAATAGGTTTTACACTATAATATTGACCTGCAAGTTGAATAATTGTTCAAGGTCATGAATCACTAATGAAACAGCGGATGCTCAGCATGGTTTCACATTCAAGATGCCACAGAAATGGGGGCTGCTCTGAAAAACTTGAATATCTGCCTCTACTGACATGCCTTAATATAGTATCCAGTATTTATCCATATTAGAAATCTATGCTTCTCTGCATCAGCAGTAATGTGTTATAAAAAACACTCGAACATCTTAAATCCTCCAAACTAAAGATAATTATGAATTTTTCTAGGTGACAAAAAGAAAGTCATCACCAATACACAGTTTTCAAAATTCTCATTAAAACTCATGTGAAAGCACAGAAATAGAGAAAAAAAAATAGGAACATAGAAAACTTTATCTTTAGGCAATCCAGCAACTAAATGTCATTCTGACAGGAAAACAGAATGCCCAATCCAAATCTGAAAGGCATCAGAGATATAATTTTTCAATTACCTCTTCATTTTAACCTAGGCTTTTTCACTACAAGCTGGAGAAAAATGCAATACAACCAATTCCTCAAAATGTCAACCAAATGGCTCATGACAAAGAAGAAAATTCTCTACCCAATTCCCGACTTTTCATTTCATCAGCCAAAAGTTCTGCAGATGTTTGTGAATTCTTTTGTTTGTCTCTCATTTCCCATTCCAGCCCTTGCTTAATGGCAAAACTAGTAATGCAACAATTTTCACTGCTCAATGGTTTGCTGACTCATGGCTCACTTCCTTCATATTTCAGGCAATTTTTTACCCATGAGGCTTTTAAGAGTTCAGTGGTTGAACACCTCCTTCCCATTATGAGGTCCTGGGCTCAATCCCTGATCCTAAAAAAAATGAGTACTTGAGGAGCAGATGTGGATCAAAAAGTTGGGTGCCTTCTTTCCACATGGGAGGTCCCAGGTTCAGTTCCTTGTTCCTCCTATAAAAAAAAATAAGGGGAAGCAGACTTGGCCCAATGGATAGGGCATCTGCCTACCACATGGGAGGCCCATGGTTCAAACCCCAGGCTTCCTTGACCCGTGTGGAGATGGCCCATGCACAGTGCTGATGCATGCAAGGAGTGCTGTGCCATGCAGGGGTGTCCCCCATGTAGGGGAGCCCCACATGCTAAGAAAGTGCCCCATAAGGAGAGCTGCCCAGTGTGAAAGTGCAGCCTGCCCAAGAATGGAGCCACACACACAAGAGCTGACACAACAAGATGATGCAACAAAAAGAAACACAGATTCCCAGTGCAGCTGATAAGTATAGATGTGGTCACAGAAGAACACACAGTGAATGGACGCAGAGAGCAGACAACTAGAGGTGAGGTGGAAGCGGAGAGAAATAAATTTTTAAAATAAATCTAAAAAAAAAATAAGGCGAACAAATGAAAAATCAACTCAGGGAGTTGGTGTGGCTCAGTAGTTGAATGCCAGCTTCCCACATACGAGGTCTCAGATTCAATTGCCAGCAACCAAAATAAAATTAAAAAACTACTTCTTTAATTCATCTCCAGCTTATGGCCTTGTAATTAATGTCATCTCATGGTTTCTGGGAATGTGTTTGATTTTTTGGAGAGTCTTCCTTCCCTCATAGTCTAATGGTAGAAAAGCTGTAAAGTGATCCATATATGCTTAGCAAATAAATAGATGCTACAACCAGAAATGCCTGCCAAGAAATAAATGAATAATTGAAAAGTGAAAAAGAAGCCAAAAATGCTTTGGAGATTAAATTCACCAATAGAATGAAATACTGTGTTTTTAAATTGTGTCATGTGTGACATGTCAATTTAGTTTTTAATGATGAATGAAGAGATTTAACAATTGCTGATAGGTGACTATGATGCATATCATTCTTTCACTTTCAGAATAAACTTTAAGACAAAAACAATGAAATGTAATTCCATTTTATAGATTGTACGTACTGAATGAAACCATGCAGTGCCATAAGGAAATTGTGGACAAAGAATTGTGTATGAAGGATGTGTTCATTTGTTATGTTACCATTATTATTAGTTTATATTTTACTGAAACACCTCCTTAAATTTTATGGTGTTGATTATATCTGTGGATATAATTTTCTTTTCTATAAAATACCAGAATTGGAGTACTATTGAAAGGGAGTGCTGGGCAAGTATTTAACACTCATGAAAATATCTTTCCAATATGGCTTCCAGAAATAGCCATGGTAAAATCTATGCAATGATGCATTATCTAACAATGATGAATATAGATTGATGTAAAATTTTTCTGGTGAAATAACTGTGATTCTGTGGACATATTTATGTGCACCTCCTAACATAAAACATTCATCTTTTATTTTTGCTTATATTTGGAATGACTTGATGAAACTTGAGCACACTGACAAGGACCTCAGAAGAAATTTGCTATGAGGTCATGTCTATAGTAGAATAACAGTAAGTCTATTCTAGTACATCATTCTACATTTTTATGTAACATTTATGTAATCTAAAAGTCCTTAAAAATTTTTAATTAAATCAATTGGGAAAAATTGAACATTATATGGATATTTTATAACTTTAAAAACAGTTTCACATGATTTTAGAAGTAAGTGTATTGTTTAGGAACCTCGTCACTTGGAAAATTTCTGCAAATATTTATGGATAAAATCATATATTAGCTGGGATTTGCTTCACAATAATCCATTCAGAGGATAGAATAGAAATGCGTATTAGGAGAGGAGTGTAGATGAGATGATAATTGTTGAAATCAGATATCAGGCTCATAAGAATTCAGTATGCTATTCTCTTCATCTTAAATATATTTGAAAATTGCTGTAATTTAAAAAAATAAATGTGAACACACCCATGAAGTCTTTTCAGAGCTGTAAAAGAAAGGACTCATGTAAATTTAAGGTACCTTTATTTTTTAAAAAGAGGTCTAAATATTGCCTAATATATCTTCATTAGAAAATAAAGAAATTGTGTTTTATACCACCTCTAACAGAGTTAGATTCATTTATAATTTCCCTGCACATGGCTTTTCTGCCCCTTTTATTGGAACTTATAATTAGCTTAAATCTTCTGGTTGTAACAAGGTGGTTACACCCTGAATCTCATTAGAGTTGCAGCCAACTCCTATGCTTCAATTCACTGGGCTTACGCAGGACAACTAACTGAAGGATGATAATGGACAACATCCATCTCCAAAATCAGACAGTATCCACAACTGCAAGCAAGACATTTCCATCTATCTGCCCCAGGGATCTAACCCCTCTCAATTGGAAACAGAGTGGGCATCACCATCGCCAAATTCTCAAGATTGAGTAATTAACAAACAAAAGGTTTGAATGCAACTATGGACTACAATAGAGTTAGTATTACTCTAGAAATAGAAGAACTTGTGTCATTGATATACAGGCACTGGTCACCAGAGGGAAGGGAAAGGGAAAAATAGGCATAACATGGGGCATTTTGTAGACATTGGAATTGTCCTGCATGACATTGCAATGATGGATACAGGCCATTTTACATTTTGTCAAAACTGATAAAATTGTGCATTCTTAAGCATGAACTATAATGTAAACTATACACTGTAGTTAACAGCAATGCTCCAGTATATGTTTATCAATTGTAACAAATGTACTACACTAATGAAAGACATTGAGGGAAAATGGGAAGGTGGGTATGTGGGAATCCCTTATGATTTTTTTTCTTTCTTTTTTTATTCATTTAAAAAAATATTACATTCAAAAAATATGAAGTCCCATTCAACCCCACTGCCCCCACCCCCCATTCACCCCACAGCAACTCTCTCTCCCATCATCATGACACATCCATTGCATTGGGTAAGTACATCTCTGGGCATCGCTGCACCTCATGGTCAATGGTCCACATCATAGCCCACACTCTCCCATGTTCCATCCAGTGGGCCCTGGGGGGATCTACAATGTCCCGTAATTGTCCCTGAAGCCCCACCCAGGACAACTCCAAGTCCCAAAAACGCCTCCACATCTCATCTCTTCCTCCCCTTCCCCACCCAGCAGCCACCATGGCCACCCTTCCCACACCAATGCCACATTTTCTTTGTGGACATTGGATTGGTTGTGTCCATTACACATCTATGTCAAGAGGGGGCTTAGATTCCACATGGACACTGGATGCAATCCTCCTGCTTTCAGTTGTAGGCACTCTAGTCTCCATGGTGTGGTGGTTGACATTCTTCAACTCCATGTTAGCTGAGTGGGGTAAGTCCAATAAATCAGAGTGTAGGCGTTGAAGTCTGTTGAGGTTCAGGGCGTGGCTATCATATTGTCAGTCCAGAGATTCAAATCCCCTAGATATATCTTAAACCCCAGCACCAACTACAATTCCAGAAAAGTAGCATGAAAGGCTTGTGAAAAGAGATCCCATCTGAGTCCAGTTCCATCACACAGAAACACCATCTCCAAAGAAGGGCCAACTGACATGGCAGTGAACCCCATCTGCCATGACCCTAGAACATGTGGGTCTCTTTAGCCCTCAAAAGAACCAATACCTGGGGTTGTATCTACTTTATCTGTCTCTGCGACTCTGCTCAGGTGTGCATAAGGGCAATCCTTCTGACAACCTCCAGACTCTTTTTTAGAGACTCGTAGCCATATAAACTCATTTCTCCTTTCCATTTCCCCCTTACATTAGGTCAAACAGCATTTTAAAGTCCTGATACTATATGTAGACAGGGATATTCTGCTGATCCACGTTGAACCTTCAATTCAAGGCCATTTTCCAGTTGCATCATCAGTTGGTAGTTGATAGTGATCCCTCAGTGCCAGGGAGGCTCATCCCCGGGTGTCATGTCCCATGCTGGGGGGAATGCACTGCCTCTACATGCTGAGTTTGGCTTCGAGACTGGCCACATTTGAGTAACATGAAGGCTGTCAGGAGGAAACTCCCAGGCACAGTGCTGCTCTAGGCCTTGTTCTTATTTCAGGCTTATAGCCTCACAAGCATAGTCATTAGTATCAGGGGCCCACTGTCGGACACTCATTCCTTCCTGGTTCTTACCGTTGCACCTGGGGGACTGCCGCTGCTCCCCTAGGGACCACGACAGAGCACCCCTGGCCAAGAACCCAGTACCCCCCCAGCTGTTGTTTTTAATTGTTTCCACTATGAGTATATCCAAACATTTCCATGCACCCTGGACACACGCCCTGTATAACTCCCTGTCAACCATATATCCCCTGTCAATAACATCCCATACCGGTATTCCTCCGCCACCATTGTCAAACCACTCTGTGATCCAAAACTTCCTGAAAAGCAAAGCCCAATATAATGTCAGGTTCCCTTACTAGTAAAATGGAATATAGCGATGAGTTTAAAGGTTAGATCTAGAATACGTATTGATTTGGAAAAATTCTACATCCTATCTTTTTCTTTTCTTTTTTCCTAATTATTGAGCTTCTCTTCACAAGAGCCTCAGATCACAGTAATTCATATATACAATATAGAGTACTCTCACACATTCACCATAAAACCTTTTCCCTTCCACAGTGATAATCTTTTAACTTATTCATATCATATTTACTGAAACTGATGTACAGACTCCGAAACAACAGCTTTCAAACAAGGTGACATCTGTGCTGACATTGTGGCCCATACTTTAGGATATACAGTTTTCTAAATTTTTTAGTTATCCTATGTTTTACCCTATGGTTTACATTATTAGTCTGTCGACCCCTATATGTTTTTGGTGTAATATTACATATTTTATATTCATCCTTGTGTACTCTTGCGAAAATCCTCTCTTGCCCCCACATTTACCTTGGTTCCATCCATTCAACATCCATTTTCCCCTCCCCTTGGGGTCCACAGCGACAGCCAATCTCTATTTCCTGAGGAGCCACATCCAGAGATACTTGCAACAGTGTCCAGGGCCTGACTTGCTCAACTGCCCTAATGTCCTGGGTGCCACCCTTTCTCTTGAGAGGTACAATTCCCTCTATTTGTTTTTAATGTAACATTTTTGCAATCTAAAGCTTATTTAAAAATGAAAAACAGGAAAGCAGATTTGGCCCAGAGGTTAGAGCGTCCGTCTACCACATGGGAGTTCCGCAGTTCAAACCCCAGGCCTCCTTGTCGCGTGTGGAGCTGACCCATGCGCAGAGCTGATGCACACAAGGAGTGCCATGCCACGAAGTGGTGTCCATGCATAGGGGAGCCCCACACGCAAGGACCGCGCCCCATAAGGACAGCCGCCCAGCGCAAAAGAAAGTACAGCCTGCTTAAGAATGGCTCCGCCCACACGGAGAGCTGACACAAGATGACGCAACAAAAAGAAACACAGATTCCCGTGCCACTGACAACAACAGAAGCAGACAAAAGAAGAAGACGCAGCAAATAGACACAGAGAACAGACAACCGGGGCGGGGGGGGGGGGGGGGAGGGGAGGGGAGAGAAATAAATAAATAAATCTTTAAAAAAATAAAAAGTAAATAAAAATGAAAAACATGTTAAAAACATCTCTAACAATGTCTCTCCCTTGGAATTTTCCTTCTTTCTTAGAAAATAATTATTTCTAAATTTTGGTGTACAATACACATAAATGAATATGATTATCAAATTTGAATTTGAATTTTGGTTGATTCTCATCTTTTCATTCTGTTCTGACTGAGATGCCTACAATTATGGATATTGTCTTATTTATCTTTATGTAATCAAGTTCCTATTGTAATGAATACTACCAGTCACATTTCATGGCCTATATATTATCTTTTTATTGACTTAATTAATGTTAACTTTCCAAAGATCGGCAATGAATTATATCTGGAAATGCAAGAATGAGTGAAGCAGGGCTGGAGGCTTGTATGAGTTTTCATTTCATGAGAGAAATAGACCACAGCAATATTTGAGGTACCACACCGTAAGTGCTGTGATAGATGTGAGTGACAATTACTGCTTGAGGAAAGAGAATGATGGAGAGGGTTACCTGGATATACTGTGAAGATTCTGTAGGTTTGATGATACTTTGTATGTGTTCAAAGGAGTAGCACTGTGCAGAAGTGAGACTAGCAGTATCAAAACCTGATTTATTGGGAAGATCACTTGAATTTCTCAAGGACTCATCCTTCTTATAACAGGCAGAAGTATCTGTACGTGGGCTAACTGCCTATGCTAGAAGTCAGGAACGTACAAACATGAGCACAGCAGATGTTCAAATCTGCTCACAGAGTATGCAGAAAAGTCTTTGGACTGGCTCCATCATTAATTATTAATTCCTCAGGTCTCAGGTGTGGACTCCTAAATTTTTCATCCTCTTTTATCAAAATTTACACTCATTCTGCCCAGTTATAAGCAATCCAAGAATTTGTTTCTTGATTTCCTTTCCAACCAGAGGCATTTCCTTCACCCAAATCTTTCCCTACAGACTCAATGTCTTTCTCCTTATTTGCACCAACCAACCTAAAGTACACAGTCAAAATTAGTTTCTGTTACCTTATAACTTATTCTTGATTTCCAGACAAAATTCACTGGGAGAAGAAAAAACATGGTAGGTTTAAAATTTGGAACATTACTTTGTGAAGAGTAATTCATTTCAGTTTGTGGACACAAGAAAGAATGAAGTCAGAGCTTTTACAATGCAGACAAGGTAGTTATTAAACTGGTATGACATCAATGGGAAATTTAAATTTTAGTATGACTCATTCTCAGTTATATCATTTATTTGTGCCAGAGCAGGAAAGTGGATAGCATTTTTCTTCCATGTAACTTAAAAATAATTGTCAACCATAGGAACAGTTGAATGGTCAAAGATGTAATGCCAGATTGGTGGTCTCTCATTAACATTTAGGTTAAAAGCAGATTTAGGTAAAATGGCCTCGACTATCATCTGTGCCACCTCCTTGTGCTTTGGAGTACGAAGCTCTGGCTTAGAAATGCTGACTATCAGAGAAAATTGAACCAGGATTCAGGTTTGTTTGTTCCATTCTAGCAATCTGTCACATACCCTGATGAAGGGTTTGTGGACTAGATTAACTTCTGTTTCTGCAAGCATTTGGGTCTAGTTCCATACTATCCACATCTGAACCTGGGTGACATGCCATCCTCCCTTTTCTATACTGAATACAACCCCATGAGTCTGTGAAAATAATGTTATTTGCCCCACAATCTAACTTTTTAAGGTACTTGAGAATGTTTTCAATTGTGCATTGAAAGTTTCATCTGGTACATTCTGAGACAAATATATACCTACACCCACAGAATCTCACTTTATGTTCTCAGTTTTCATCACTGTCCATGAAGGGGAATTTTCATTTGGACCCTAGATTAAGCCTTCAATTACATCCTTTTTTTTGACACTTCCTTTCAGGACAGGATATCTTTGGTAGGTACAAGCACAGTTTTCCTGATTAGCTGCAATGAGTAGAAAATATGTTTACTGATGACTATCAGGGATAGTATTTCTGATTTATCATACGATACTTGTGTCTGAGCCATTACTTGTTGCTTGAATTCTTTAAACATGACTATGTCTTAACTGGTGTTTTTTTTTTAAATTTTGTTGATAAGAAAACATATTCATAAACAATACAATCCATCTACATGGTACAATCAGTGAAATCTGGCATAACCTCAAACTTCTGCATGCATCACTTTTATCCTGATTGGAGCATTTGCATACAGAACAAATAAACAGAAAGAAGTAAAATAGCAAAACAAAAACAAAGCAGAAAACTAAATCTATACACCTGAGTAGTCACCTCTCAATCTCTGTATCCTTCTCCTGCCATATGTGACTTCTAATCTATTTCTGTCTGTATATTTCTTTGGTTTTTTATTTTCTATAACTAGAGGCAAACAGCATGTAGTATTTTTAATCTAGTATCTTTCATATTGCATAATTCCTTTTCTTTTTGTCTTGCTTCACTCAACATAATGTCCTCAAGTTCATGCATGTAGTCATATGATTGACTTCATTTCTATTAATAGCAGAATAATATTGTATCCTGGGTACATACCACAATTTGTTCATCCCTTCATGTGATGTTGGACACCTGAGTTGTTTCCATCTTTTGGCAATTATGCATAATGTTGCTACAAACATTGGTGTGGAGATGTCTGTGTCCTTCTTTCAGTTATTCTGGATATATTTCTAGCAGTGGTGCTGTTGGGTCAAATTGAAGATCTAAATTTATCTTCCTTAGGAAACACCAAACAGCCCTCTACAGTACAGGTGCAATTCTCCTTTCTCAACATTGAATAAGAATTTCTATCTCTGTATCCTCTCTAATAATTGTAGTTTCTTTATTTGTTTGCTTTTAATAGCGGTCATTCTAGTAGGTGTGAAAAGGTATTTCATTGCAACTTTGATTTTCATTTCTCTAATAGCCAGTGATTTTGAATGCTTTTTTAATGTGGTTTTCGCCACTCGTATTTCTTCATTAGAATAATGTCTATTGAAATGTTTTGGTGAGTTATTAATAAGGTTATTTGTCTTTCTATGGTTAAGTTTTAGGATCTTTTTAAGTAACATGGATATTAAACCCTTGTCAGATGTGTGATTTCCAGATATTTTCTCACAGTGACTAGACTGTCTTTTGACCTTCTTCACAAACTGCTTTGTGGTACAGAAATGCTTAAATTTGAGTTGGTCTCTATTTATTTATTTATTTAAATTTTGTTTCCTCATGCTTTTAGTGTAATGTTTAAGAGACAACTGCCTAACACGAGATCTTAAAGATGCTTCCTTAAATTATATTGTAAGAAATTTATGGTCTTGGCTTTTATTTTTAGGTTTTGGAAACATTTTGAGTTGATTCTTGTATAGGGATTAAATAGGGATCCTCTTTTATTCCTTTGATTATGTATATCCAGTTCAACTAGAAAGAATTTTTAAATTGTCTTTTTTTTAAAGAGACATAGATCACAGAAAAATGTTACATTAAAAAAATGAGAGGTTCCCATATAATCCCACACCCTACAATCCCCCACTCCTCCCGCATTGACAACCACTTTCATCACTGTGGCACATTCATTTCATTTGGTGAATACATTTTAGAGCACTGCTGCACTATATGGATTATAGTTTACATTGTAGTTTACATTCTCCACCAGTACATTCAGTGGGTTGTGTTAGGATATATAATGTCTAGCATGTGTCCCTACAATACCATTTAGGATAACTCCAAGTCCCGAAAATGCCCCCACATCACATCTCTTCTTCCCTCTCCCTGCCCTCAGCAACTACAGTGGTCACTGTCTCTACATCGAAGATACAGTAGAATTTCTTCCATTGCAAGAGTCACAATAGTTCTATAGTAGAACACCAGTAAGTCCACTCTAATCCATATTTTATTCCTCCATCCTGTGGACCAAGGGATGGTTATATCCACTCCACCTCTAAATTGAGAGGGGGTTAGAGTCCACATTGTTGATGGATGCAATTCACCTGCTTGAAGTTATAGGCACTGTCATTTCCCTGGTGTGGTGGTTGACCATCTTCACTCCCTGTTAACTGACCTGGGTAAGTTGAACAAACTTCACGATAAGAGCTGAAACTCTGCTGGAGCTCAGGGCCCAGCTGAAACATGGCCAGTCCAGAGATTCAAGTGTCCTGAATATGTACCAACTCCAGCACCAATCACAGGTTCAGTAAAAGTGACAGAAGTGTCATGTGTAGAAAGGACTCATCTGAGTCCAACTCCATCACACTCCAGAGCATGAATTCCAAAGTAAGGCCCACTGACAAGGCACAGAACCCCAGAGACATCTGCCATGACTGCAGAACCTGTGTGCCTTCATAGCCTTCAGGAGTACTATTACCTGAGGTTGTATCTACTTTGGCTGTCTCTGGGATCCTACTAAGATGTGCATAAGCATGTCCCCTCTAATGACATCCTGATTCTTTTTGAAGTCTCTTAGCCATATAAACTCATTTCATTTGCCTTTACCAGTTCCCCCTTTTATTCAAGTTCTTTTTCTAGCTGCATCACCAGCTGGTAAAGAGTAGTAATCCCTTGGTGCCAGGGAGGTTTATCCCTGGGAGTCATGTCCCATACTGGAGGGAAGGTAATATATTTACATGCTGATTTTGCCTTAGAGAGTGGCCACATTTGAGCAATATGGAGGCTCTCAGGAGGTAATTCTTCAGCACCCTGCAGCTCTAGGCCTAGTTGAAATTTCAGGCACACAGGCTCATAAGTATAGACTTCAATATCAAGGGTTCATCATTGATCCGTCCTTCATCACTGGTCTTTGCCCTTGCACTTGGGGAATTGTAACTGTTTCATTGGGGAATGTGACAGAGCTCCCCTGGCTAGGAGCTCAGCACTCCCTCAGTTGTCATTTGTAACAGTAACTACTATAAAAATACCAACAAATATTTGAAATTTTTATATTGCCTATATACATGCCCTGGAGAACTTCCTCTGAACCATGTGTTCCCTATCAATACCACCCCACAGTAGTGTCCCTCCCCTGGCATATTTGAACTCCTCTGTGGTCCAAAACTACTTCAAAAATGAAGCCTAATATTTTGCCAAATTCAAATAGCAGCAAAATGAAATAATGATAGGTTTAAAGTTTAGAAGTAGAATACATATTAATTTAGATAAACTGAAATAAAGTAAAAATAAATTGGCTTATTAAAAATGAAAATTATTATAGAACCTTGTTTTTGATATTTTGCCTTTCATCACTTTAATATGTGTTGCCCTATATGTAGAGGGGAAAGGCAATTTCTTTCATTCCTTCCTCAATGTCTACATCCTTGTTTTAAAATTTTAATTCTATCTCCACATATTTTTAGGGCACAGTAAATTCATATATACAATAGAGCGGGTTCCCATATATCCAACATCAAACCCATTTCCCCCTTCCCCAGCAATGATCTTTTTGCATGTTCATATTATATTTGCTGAAGCTGATGTATACATATTGAAACATAGCTACCAAACATCATCCAGTCTTGGTTTACATTATGGTTTATATTTTTGATTGTACACTTTTCTAAATTTTTATTTGTATTATAGTTTACATTATAGTTTACATTTAGACTATACACCTTTACAAATTTTTGGTGAAATTTAACATGTCCTATATCCATCATTGCACAATTCTGTGGAACACTTCCATGGCTCCCAGTTACCCCTGCTGTCATCTATTTTATTCCCCTCTTTCCCTCCCTTCAAGACCCACAGCGACAACCAAACTTCACTGCCTGAAGGACCAGATTCACAAATACTTGCATCAATGCTGAGGGCTTGACATACTAGACAGTCCTCTCCCATTGGGAGCCAATGATTTTCTCGAGACACATTTCCCTATGTTTGAGAGCATCAAGCCTCCCCAAGATGTGGGTACACCTTTCCACACATTTTATTGATCTCCACTCAAATAAGAGAGAAAAACAATAAAGGTACTCCATGAAACTTAAATTGGATATTTGCAAAAATGAACAAATTAAATAAAAACTAATTTTAGCCAAATTGACAATGACCACATTATCAAAATCAGAAATTAAATAAAATATAGCATCACTGATCTTACAAATATAAAGATTAAAAGGAGGTTTTTAGTGTAACTTTATGACAGTTAATTAGACAATTTAGGTGAACGGATAAATTCCTAAAAAGATAGAAATTACCCAAACTCAATGAAAAATGGAAAATCTAAATAGACCTATAACAAGCAGAGACAGTGATTTACTAATTAAAAAGTCCAGAACCGGATGGTTTCACTGGTAAATTCTATGAAGTATTTTAAACAGAAATGTTAAGAATCCTACATTCTCTTCAGCAAAATAGATGAGTGTGGATATTTCCTAACACTTTTATTCAGGCTAGGTTTATGCAGTGAGACAAAAGCAAAGGGAGACAAAGATAAAGATAAGGAAAGTTACTCATCTCTCATGAACATAGATACAGAAACACCAAAATATGACAAACCAGAGCATGCAATGTTTAACATGAATTTTGTACCTTGAACAAGTGGGATTTATCTCAGGGATGAGTTGTTGGTTTTATCTTTAACAATTAATTAATATATTATATTCTGTTAATAGAAAAAATATTAAAATTATATAATAATCTCAACAGACACAGTAAAAGGTTTTGACATAATTGAAATCACATGAAAGTTAACAAACTTTCAGAAAACTAGAAAAAGAATGGAATGAAAGACAAATAGCCGACTAGAAGGAAATAATTGTTAATCATATATTTGATAGAAGCTTAATATCCAAAATATACAAAGAATTGCTACAACTCAACAAAAAGAGAAATGACCTAATTAAAAAATGGACAAATGACTTGAATAGACATATCTCCCAAGAAGATATAAGTAATGACCAATAACGATATGAAAATATGTTCAACATTATTTGTCATCTGGAAATACAACTCCAAAGGAGATACTATTTCACAACCACTAGGAAGACTATTATTTAAAAAAAAACAAAACAATAATAACAGAAAATAGCAAGTGTTAGTAAAGATATGGAAAAATTGGAACACATACACTTTTGGTGACATTGTTAAAAGGTGTAGCTATTGTAGAAATCAGCTTAGTACTTCCTTAGAAAGTTAAACATAGATTAATCATATGACCTGGCAAACCTACTTCTTAGCAAATACTCAAAAATATGAACATAGACAAACATACAAAAATATCTGTATGCCAATGTTTATAACATCACAATTTACAATAGCCAAAATGTGGAGGCTAACCCTAGTGCCCATCAATGGAGAACAAATAAACAATATGTAGTACATAAATAGACATTAAAATATTAATCAGATGTAAAAAGGAATGATGTTCTGATGCATGATAGAACATGGCTAAAAATGAAGGTGTAATGTTGAGTGAAATAAGCAAGATGCAAAGAGTGAAATATTATTCGAACATGTTTATATGAAATATTGAGGATAAGCAAACTTCATAGAGACTGATAGCAGATCGCAGGTTATCACGGGTTCTGAGGAAGAGAAGGAGGATTTATTGTTTAATGGGTAAGGAGTTTCTATTTGATGTGATGAAAAAAATTGGGGGAATGGATGATAGAAATGGTAGAACAATATTTTGAACATAACTACATCACTGACTTTTGCACTTGAAAATGGTTAAAATGGAGAATTTTGAGTTTATATATAAACAACTCAAAAATTTCCCTATATAATCAAAAGCTTAAACAAACAAATAAAACAAAAATAAAGGAATGATCACAATCTTATAAAAGGCATCTATGAAAGCCTTGTAATAACTCTCAAAAATTTTCGGTTTCCCTTATCATCCATCTTACTTTTTTCCATTTCTTAAAGCCTCCACCAAAGAAGAACAAATAATCATCAGTTATACCTACAGAAATGCATAATTCATGCCCATCAAAGCTCCTATTCCTAAAATCATGTAATTAATAGAATATAATCGGGGCAAGAGCAATTACTTTGCTCTGACTGGCCAATATACTGCCTCCAAAATCTTACAAAATGGTCTTTTAAAAAACAGATTAGTACTGTCCCTATATAGCTAACATCAGACCAAAAAACAAATCTAAAGAGGGAACCCCAGAGAACCTAGTCACACTCACAGATCACTTACAGAACTGAGATTGGGCAATATCACTATGAAAAATAAAAAGACCATCAAACTCTGTCAAAGTCCTGGCATCATCCCTTAATGACAGTCAGATTACCACCACTATTAAACAAAAGCCTACCTCAGACGTGCATAACATACATTAAGATGATTCATATTCTGGAGGGAACACATCACAAAATTCTTTCTCATTAAAGCATATATACAAAGTCACATGTGCATCTGCTACTTTACACTAAGGAAAGCCTCAACAATGGAGCTTAGAATTGGCACAATAAGCCATGTCCCTTGCCCCACCAGATTGGATTTTTGATTAGAGACTTTGAATATTTCTAAATATGCCTCTTGAATTCCTTTTACTGGGCATGGCTAGTCCTGGCTACTTATTGTAACCTTCTTAAAAAGGAGGTGTTTATAGGGCCACATGTCATCAATCAGTGTGCACAGATCTCCATAATGCCATCATTCCCAATAAGAGTTCAGCATAACCACTGCAGCCTCACTAGTAGTGTGTAAATTGTACCTATAGAAAAGGGCTAAACATGACAAACATGGACTTTCCAAATTGCAGGAGGATATCAATGTCCACCTTATCTCTGTGTTTTAGTATTTTTGCAGACTGTGTGGGTCACAGTTGTTCTTACTAACCCACATACCCTCACTATTTGGGACAGATCAAAATCAACTTAAAGTTCAAATAATACTTAGATAATCCTAAAATTACACCCAAGGAAGGGAAAGAGGAGATTACTGGCTATTGGTCCTCAATCACCTGCATCTAGCATGACACTGAGCATGTCTGATGACTCAAGATATCCATACCATATATAACATGGGTCTGCTTGCACTAATACATAAACATTTTTCAAGTGAGGTATAACCTAAATAAGATTGTCACATAGCACCAGTGGCCAAATAATATAATGAAATAGGAAACAGCATCAGGTTAGTCAGATAAGGCTCAGCTCTAATAATAACAAAGAAGAAAGAGCCAAAGCCTGCTCAAGGGACCTGCTTTTGGGGTTAGTAGACCAGGACAGTGCTTCACAACTCCCAGAAGGGTGAGGGATAGAGAGATGAAGTAGTTGAAATAACAAATTGTGAGTTACTAAACCTACCAGCTTCTTGGAAGGGCACGCATCACCTACCTCCAAAATATTTAGTGGAGGTAAAATCCCTGGCTCATTTCAGCTGACTGATAGGGGAATAGATATTTTCCTGCCTTCCAGCTGTTACAAAAGAAAAGAGAGGAGGAATCAGGGTACTTTTCATTAGTGAATTCAGCCAGTTGTGGCTGTTTTGAATGTCAGCTCTGGTCAGGGAAAAAAAAAAGGAAAACCAAGAGAGATACACTTCTGAAGAAAATTGTGCCACCAAGCACCACATGCTGGACCATCTCAAAATTGTAAGAGACAGAAACTGCTTTTAGAGCTCTCTTTACCCTATCTATTGGAGAAAATTTTCACCCCTTTAGTGAGTCTCTGGCCTGTTTATGATAACTTAAGATGGGTATTTTTAAAGACTTAAGATAAGTTGGACAAATTATCAAAGAGCTGTGAAAAAAATGAGTCAAAAGAGAGAAATAACAGTCAAAAGAGAGGACATCAGAATAAATTCACCAATTTATCAGATCATAGACATCAACAATATATTACAAGCCATACTAGGAAACAGGAAAAGACAGTCCATCTAAAGGAACAAACCAAATATCCTTAAGAGATTCAGGATTTAAGACAATTAACTATTGGTAATCACACAAAACTCCTAAATTATTTTAAAGAATTGAAATAAAATATGACTCAAGCAATAAAGTATATTAAGAAGACACTGGATGAACATAAAGAACAATTTGAAAGTCTGAAAAGAAAAGCAACTTACTTTATGGGAAGGAAAGACATGATGTATGAGATTAAAAAGGCATTATTTACTGGAAGTGTAGTTGGTGCGGGGTTTAAGATATATCTAGGGGATTTGAAACTGGACTGACAATATGATAGCCAGGCCCTGAGGCCCAACAGACTTCAACTCCTACACTCTGATTTATTGGACTTACCCCACTCAGCTAACATGGAGTTGAAGAATGTCAACCACCACACCATGGAGCCGAGTGCCTACAACTGAAAGCAGGACGATTGCATCCAGTATCCTTGTGGAATCTGAGCTTCCCCTTGACATAGAGGTGCAACGGACAAAACCAATCCAAGGTCCACAGAGAAAAGGTGTCATTGGAGTGGGAAAAGTGGACATGGTATGGGGAATGGGAGGAAGAGATGAGATGTGGAGGCGTTTTGGGGACTTGGAGTTGTCCTGGGTGGTGCTTCAGGGACAATTACCAGACATTGTAAATCCTCCCAGGGCCCACTGGATGGGACGTGGGAGAGTATGGGCTATGATGTGGACCATTGACCATGAGGTGCAGAGATGCCCAGAGATGTACTTACCAAATGCAATGGATGTGTCATAATGATGGGAGTGAGTGTTGCTGGGGGGGGGGGGAGGGGGAGTGGTGGGGTGGGTGTGGTGGAGTTGAATGGGACCTCATATTTTTTTAATGTAATATTTTCACAAAATGAATAAATTTTTTAAAAAGGCATTAGATGTACATAAGAGCAGATTTGAACTGCTTGAAGAGAGTATTAGTGATTTTGAAAACAGAAGACCTAACTGGAATAGACAGGAGAACAGAAAGAGACGAGAATGGGAAAAAATGGAACAGGGTCTTAGGGAATTAAATGGCAACACAAAACACAAACATACACATTGGCATCCCAGGATTAGAAAATAGAAAAGGGGCAAAAAGAATATTTGATGAATTAATGACTGAAAACTTCCCTATATTTATGAAAGACATAAATATAAATATCCAAGAAAGACAATGCTCCCCAAACAAAACAAACATGAATAGACCTACCCTAAAACAACTACTATTCAAAATGATGAAAATCAGAGATAAAGAGATTTTGAAAGCAGCAAGAAAAAAGTACACTACAGACCTCTCATCAGAAATCATGGAGGAGAGAAGAAAGTGGTATGATGTATTTAAGGTATTGAAAGTGAAAAACTGCCAGCCACAATTTCTGTATCCAGCAAAGCTGTCCTTCAAAAATGAATGGGAATTCAAAGTCTTCAGAGACAAACCAAAACTGATAGGACATATTACCAAAATACCAGAATTACAAGATCTATTTAAGGGAGTGCTGCAGCCTGAAAGTAGTAAACAAGAGCAAGAGATTTGGAGAAGAATGTAGAAATGAAGACTATTAGAAAGGGTAAAAGATAGACTACAGCATATGACAATTGAAAGCCAAAGGTCAAACTGGATAAAGTAAGTTAGCAGTTAAAACATTGACTGATAATGGCTTGAATTCCCCAATTAAAAGACACAGACTGATAGAATGGATTAAAAAATACAACCCATCTATATGATGTCTACAAGAGTTTCACCTTGGACATAGGGACACAACCAGATTAAAAGTAAAAAGTCAGAAAAAGATATTCCATGCAAATAGTAACCAAAAATGAATCAGATTAGTGGTACTAATATTGGACAAAGTAGATTTTAATGAAAACCTGTTTTAAGGAATGAAGAACATCATTATCTATTAATAAAAGGTATAATTCAGCAAGAAGAAATAACTATTCTAAATATTTATGCACCTAAACTCAGTATGACCCAAGATACATGAAGCACACATTGATAAAGCTGAAGAGAGAAATAGATATCTCTACAGTAAAAGTTGGGGACTCTCAGTATATGATAGAACAACTGGACAGAAGATAAATAAAGAAACAGAGATATTTAATAATATGATAAATGAGCTAGACCTAACAAACATCTATAGAACCTGCACCCCAAACAGCAGTCTGTACATTCTTTTCAAGATCTCATGGATCTTTCTCCAAGGTAGACAATATGTTTCATCACAGAACAAGTCTCAATAAAGTTTAAAAAGATTAAGATTATACAAACATTTTCTCTGATCTTAATGGAAAGAAACTGGAAATCAATAGAGGACAGAAAAAGGGAAAATTCATAAAGATATGGAGATTAAACAACACAAACTTAGGTCAAAGAGAAATTGCAAGAGAATCCAGCAAATATGTTGAGATTAATGAAAATGAGAACACAACATAACAAAACCTATGATACACCACAAAGGCAGTGCTTAGAGGGAAATTTATAGCCCTGACTATTTACACTAAAAAAGAAAGAATAAAATTGATGATCTAACTACACACCTGTAAGCACTAGAAAAAGAACAGAAAATTAATCCCAAACCAAGCTGAAGGAAATAAATAATAAAGATCAGAGCAGAAATGAATGAAATTGAGAAAAAAAAACACAATAGAATCAACAAAACCAAAAGTTGGTTCTTTGAGAAGATTAACAAAATTGACAAACCCTTAGCTAGTTTGATTTAAAAAAAGAGAAGACACAAATAAAATCAGAAATGAATGGGGAGATATTATCACTGACCCTGTAGAAATATGACAGATGATAAGAGGATACTATGAACAACTGTATGCCAAAAAACTAGAAAATGTAGTTGAGATGGACAAATTCCTGGAAACTCTATGAACTTCCTACAACGAATCTAGAAGAAATAGAATACCTCAACAAACTAATCACAAGTGAAGAGATTGAAACAATCATCAAAAACCTCCCAAAGATGAAAAGCCAGGGACCAGATGACTACAGAGGTGAATTCTACAAATCATTCAAAATGAACCACTACTAATCTTACTCAAGCTCTTCTGAAAATTGAACAGGGAAGATCACTACCAAATTTATTCTATGAAGCCAACATCACACTAATACCAAAACAAAAATGCTTACTACAGAAAAAAGGAAAGTTACAGACTAATATCTCTAATATAGATGAAAACATTCTCAGCAAAATACTTGCACACAGAATCCAAAAGCGCATTAAAAGAATTATACACCATGATCAACTGATTTTCATCCCAGGAGTGCAAGGGTGATTCAACACAAGAAATTAGTGTAAAGAAAATGATACATTGATAAATTGAAAAAGAAAAATCACATTATCCTCTCAATGCAGAAAAGTCATTTGACAAAATACAGCACCCTTTCTTGATAAAAACACTCCAAAAGATGGAATAAAAAGAAGCTTTCTCAATATAGTAAAGTGCTTATATGAAAAACCTACAGCTAGCATTGTACTCAATGATGAAAGACTGAAAACTTTCTGCTCAGAACAGGAACAAGACAAGGATGCCCATTTTTATCACTTTTATTCATTATTGTTTTAGAAGTTCTATCTAGAGCAATTGGCTTAGACAAAGGGGAAAAAAGGCACCCTAATAGGAAAGTAAGGAGTAAAACTTTCACTATTCATGGATGACATGATCCTATATCTAGAAAATCTTTAAAAATCCACAAGAAAACTACTAAAATTAATAGATGATTTCAGCAAAGAGGTTGGGATACAAGGTTAATACACTAAAATCCGTAGCATTTCTATACACTACTGATAAGCATTCTGAGGAGGAAATGAGAAATAATTCCATTTATAAAAGTACCTATACAATCAAATATTTAGGAATTAACTTAACCAAGAACATAAAAGAGCTGTATACAGAAAACTCCAAAAATAGTTTCTTTTAAAACTAAAGAACACTTAAATAAATTGAAGGATATTCCATGTTTATGGATTGGGAGACTAAATATCATGAAGATGTCAATTCTACCCAAACTGGATTACAGATTCAATAAAATCCCAATAAAAATCCAAAAGCCATTTTGCAGAAATTGAAAAGCCAATAGTTAAATTTATTTGGAAGCATAAGGGGCCCAAAATAGCAAAAAAAAAAAAAAAAAAATCTTAAAAGGGAAGAAACATTTGGAAGACTCTCACTTCCTGACTTTAAAGCATATTACCTAGCTAAAATGGTAAAAACACCTAAGTACTGGCATAAAGACAGGCAGATTGACCAATGGAAACAAATTGAGAACTCAGAAATTGACCCTCACATCTACAGTCGAACACTTATTGGTGAGGCTGTTAAGCCTACCCAGCTGGGCCAGAACAGTCTATTCAATAAATGATACTGTAAGAAATGGACAGCTATATCCAAAAGAAATAAAGAAGACCCCTATTTCACATCTTACACAAAAATTAATTAAAAAATGGATGAAGATACAAAAATAAGCATATAATTTCTAAAGGAAAATGTATGAAAACAACTTCAAGATCTTGTGGTATTTGGTAGGTCCTTAAAACTTACAGATATAGGACATGTTAGATTACATCAAAAATTTATAAAAGTCTATAGGCTAAAATGTAAACCATAATATAAAACATAAGATAAGAAAATTTTGTTTTGTTTTTTTCCATTTTCAAAATTTAAAAAAAAATTTTTTGTCTTTATTTTTTTAATGTTACATTAAAAAAATATGAGGTCCCCATGTACCCCCTATCCCCCTCACCCCACTCCTCCCCCCATAACAACAATCTCCTCCATCATCATGAGACATTCATTGCACTTGGTGAACACATCTCTGAGCACTGCTGCACCTCATAGTCAATGGTCCACATCATAGCCCACACTGTCCCACAGTCCACTCAGTGGGCCATGGGAGGACATACAATGCCCAGTAACTGTTCCTGCAGCACCACCCAGGACAACTCCAAGTCCCACAAATGCCCCCACATCACATCTCTTCCTCCCACTTCCTTCCCCCAGCAGCCACCATGGCCACTTTCTCCACACCAATGCCACATTTTCTTCGATTACTAATCTCAATAGTTCATGAATAGAATATCAGTAAATCCACTCTAATCCATACTATATTCCTCCATCCTGTGGACCTTAGAATGGTTGTGTCCACTCCACATCTATATCAGGAGGGGTCTTAGATTCCACATGGATGCTGGATGCAATTCTCCTGCTTTCAGCTGTAGGCACTCTTGGCTTCCTTGTGTGGTGGTTGACCTTCTTCTAAATTTTGAAAATTGTATAGTCCAAAATAAAAACCATAAGGTAAACCCAAATGGAACCATGTTTGAAAGCTATAGTTTCAATATCTGTATATCAGCTGCCGCAAATATAATATGAATATGTAAAAAGATCATTGCTGGGGAAGGGACAAAGGGTTTGATATTGGATATGTGGAAGTACCATATATTGTATATGTGAATTACTTTGATCTAAAACTTTTATGAAGACAAACTTAATAAGTTAAAAAAAGAGAAAGGATGTAGACACTGAGGAATAAATGGAAGAAATTGCATTGCCACTGTACATACAGGGCAACACCTATAGCAGTAATGAAAGGCAAAATGTCAAAAACAAAGCTTTTTAATTTTTTCATTTTTTGATACCCCAATTTATTTTTAATTTATTTACTTTTCCTAAATTAGTATGTATTTTATATCTAACCTTTAAACCCATCACTATATCCCATTTTAACATTAATGGAACATGGCAACATATTAGGCTTCATTTTTGAAGAAGTTTTGGACCACAGAAAGGTTAAATTATGGTAGGGGAGGAACACTAGTGTGGAACGTTATTGATAGGGGGCACATGGTTGGAAGGGAGTTCTCCAGAGCATGTATACAGGGCACATAAAATTTTTTGGATATTTTCATGATGGTTACAATTAAAAATGACAACTGAGGGAGTGCTGAGTTCCTAGCCAGGGGAGCTCTATCACATTCTCCAGTGGGACAGCAACAATCCCCCAAGTGCAATGGCAAAGACCAATAAAGATGGATGGAGCCCTCGATACTGATGGTAATGATTATGAGCCTGTGTGCCTGAAATAAGAACTAGGCCTAGAGCTGCAGGTGCCTAAGAGTTCCCTCCTGAGAGTCTACATGTTGCTTAAATGTGGCCACTCTCTAAGCCAAACTCATCAGTAAAATACATTACCTCCCCTCCAGTGAGGGACATAACTCCAGAGGATGAGCCTTCCTGGCACTGAGGGATTACTACCAAGCACCAGCTAATGATGTAACTAGAAAAAGACCTTGAATAAAAAGATCAACTCAGACAAGCAGAATATCTCAGCCTACATGTAATATCAGGTGTTAAAAACTGCTTTATGACTTTGGATAAAAGGGGAAAATGGAAAGGACAAATGAGTTTATATGTCTATGAGTCTCCAAAAAAGAGTCGGGAGGTCATCAGAGGGGTAACGCTTATGCACACCTCAGCAGGGTCCTAGAGACAGGCAAAGTAGATAGAAGCCCAGTTACTGGTTCTCCTAAGGTCTGCAGAGACCCACAGGTTCTATGTTCATGGCAGGTCACTCTGGAGTTCAGGGCCATGCCAGTTGGCCCTTCCTGAGTGTGATGGAGTTGGACTCAGATATGACCTCTCTATACATGCCTCTTCTGTTACTTTTACCAGACCTGTGGTTGGTGCTGGGGTTGGTGTATAATGAGGAGACCTGAATCTCTGGACTGTCCATGTGACAGCCAGGCCCTGTGCCTCAGCAGACTTACAACTCCTACACTCTGGTTTATTGGACTTACCCTGGCCAGCTAACAGGGAGGTGAAGAAGGTTAACTATCAAACCAGGGAGCCAAGAGTGCCTATAACTGCAAGCAGGAGAATTTCATCCATCATATATGTGGAATCTAAGCCCCCTCTTGATATAGAGGGGGAGTGGACATAACCATCCCAAGGTCCACAGGATGGAAGAATAGAGTATGGACTAGAGTGGACTTATGGATATTCTACTATGGGACTATTGTGATTAGTGATGGAAGAAATTGTAGCTTTGATGTGGAGAAAATGGCCACGGTAACTGCTGAGGGTAGGGAGAAGGAAGATAAGATATGATGTGGGGGCATTTTCAGGAGTTGGAGTTGTCTTTGGTGGTACTGCAGGGACAGAGGCTGGATATTGTATGCCCTGCCATGGCCCACTGGGTGGACTGGGGGAGAGTGTAAACTACAATGTAAACAACTATCCATGTGGTGCAGCAGTGCTCCAAAATGTATTCACCAAATGCAATGAATGTTCCACGATGATGAAAGAGGTTGTTGATGTGGGAGGAGTGGGGTGAGGGAGGTGGGGGGTATATGGGGACCTAATATTTTTTTAACATAACATTAAAAATAACGGAGAAGGGTAAAAAACAGTACACTCTGTGCATGAGAAACAAAAGAAAATATAGATGAATGGCATCTCCTCAAAATTCAACACATTTGCACCTAAAAGGACTTTGTCAAAAGGGAGAAAAGGTGATGGAATCAATGGGAAAAAATCTTTGGTAGTCACATATTTGATAAGGGTTTAATACCGTGATCTATAAGGAGTTCATTCAACTCAACAATAAAAAGACACAGTATCCTATTTTTAAAAAATGGGCAAAGGGTTTGAAAAAACAATTAAGCAAAGAAGAAAAATAAATGGAAATGATAAATATGGAAAATGTTTAATATCACTAGTCATTAGGAAAATGCAAATGAAAACTACAACAATAAGGTAAGCTCAGGGAGGACAGAAACCTCCCATAGAGCAGAAGGGCAAAAACTCACTTGATCTAGATTTTCAGTATGAATACAGACCGTGAAAGTGGGCCTCATGATCCTTCTGCCCTTTTGGGTTTTAAGCAGGAGGTGTCAGAAAAGTTACCACAGGGATAACTGGCTTGTGGGGAAAAAATAAAAACTACAACAAACTATCATTTCATACCTATTCGACTGGTTGCTATTAAAAAGATGGAAAACTATAAATGTTGGAGTAGATGTGGAGAGATAGGAACACTAATTTACTGTTTCTGGGAATGTAAAATGGTACAGCCAGGGGAGGACTGCTTGGCAGTTCCTAAAGATATTAAATGTAGACTTGTCATGAGACCCAACACCACCATTGCTAGGTACATACCCAGAAAACTGAGAGCAGTACAATGAATAGATATCTGCACACTGATGTTCATAGCAGCGTGATTAATGACAGCTAAATTTTGGAAACAACCCAGGTGTCCATCAACTCATAGATAAACACATTGTGGTATATACACATGATGGAATATTATGTAGGAGTAGGAACACATGAAGTCATGAAACATATGACAACATGGATGAATCTGGAGGATATTATGTTGAGTGAATGAAGACAGACACAAAAGGACAAATACTGTTGATTGTCCTGTTATTAACTAAATATGTGAAATAGAAATATATTATGTGAAATATGAATATGAGTAGAATTGCATATGTAAGACAATTTTTCTTTGAAGCTGAGAACATGGAAGTTAATAATACAAAATGTTAATATCAGACAAAAAAAACAAAGCATACTAAGTGAAGGAGATGAGACATAGTTCATATTGTATCATTCCATTTATATAAAATGCAAATAGAAACCAAATTCAGATGAATGAAGATTAGTGGTAATGTAGGTCTGAGGAAGGAATACTAAGGGTGTGAAATCTTTCTTTTTGGTGTAAGGAAATTGTTCTTAAATTTTTGAGATGGTGAAAATACAACATTGTAATTATACTAAAGGAAATTGATTATACACTTTGGATAGAATAGCAAGAAACAGCAGCTCTGAACGGTGTGGGAAGCATAGATTTAGGAGTGAGGCATTTTCTTGTTTGTTTTTTGTTTATTATTAGTATTACTGAAATAATAAAAATGCTTTATTAATGATTGAAGCAATGAATGCATAACTATATTATTATAAAAATACCATTGTTTGTCCACTTTGGATGAATTGTATGCTTTATATATATGTATCAATGAAATTCATTTGTTTAAAAAAATTCAACATGTGTGGCTAATTATACTTCATTCCCACCTGTTTTAAATAATATTTTAAGGCAAGAGCATAGATTACAAATAGGACGTACATAGAATTAACATCCAAATGGCATTTAAGTATGTAAACAACATATTCTCCTTGTAGAAGAAAATACAGTGGGGTGTCATGGAAAGACACAGCCAAAGTCTTGTCCTAAATGCCCCTCAATATGTCTTGGAGTTCCATTTTACAGATACCTACGGAGACAACATGACTAGTGCTGTGTTATTTAAGCATTCATGAAAAATTTCCCTTCCTGGGAGGGATACCCACTTCTGTGTCTGCCCCTGACATCCATCACCTTTTGCCAGAAGGTGTCACCTCTTCCTTATGGTGTGCTTGTTGCCAATGTTATGCACACTTAAGATTGCACAGATGCCTTGCACTGTTGTGACCCCAATGGCAAGTTAAACATTTTATCTTTAATTTCACAAAGCAGAGACAGCCTTCCAACATTTGTAGGGTTTATATTTGCCTGAGCACCTGTCCCTATACATTGTAATAAGGGCTAATGTAACAAAAAATAGATTTCCTAACCTAGGTAGACTTGTACAATTTCCTAGCCATAGACAACTTCTTCATCAAGCAAGAAAGTATCCAGAGCAAAAGGTTTGCCTCCTACTAAATGTATATTAATAATTTGGGGAAGATCAAAATCAACTTACAAAAGAGGTTCAAGAGATCAAGATGTTTCACAATACAACCAAGGTTTTACAACAAATACTGTAGATGAGAAAAAAAAAAACCTCTCATATTTCTTCCTATTTATGCCCTAAAGGGAAAGGGAAATGGCTTCACAGAGGATTCCAGCTCTTGGTTTTATGACTTATTACCATTTTTTTAATCACCAGTATCATCAAGTATCTTATAAATTGGCTCAATAATCCTATGCACCTGGTAATTATATCAGCCACCCAAAATTCCCAAATCCTCCAAATAAAAGATACTGAGGCATAAAGCATTAGATTGTCATATCCATCAAACCATTTTTGCACTGTCTTAGAATCTGTTTTACTTTGGCTAAGCCGTTTGCCTCAACACTGAGTTTTAGCCTAGTTAATAGGAAACATCCCAGTCCTGGGGAATAAGATTCCCCAGAATCAAAACCCAAGCCTGCACCTGCAGCCAAAACCCAAACAACACACCCAAAACTGACAGCTGGTCACAAATGATGAGCTTCAACTCACAACTGTCAACTGCCAGTCTCTTCATCTTTTTGTGCACATCTGCCTTAAACTAACCAGTCCCTCACACCCAAGGGAAATCTTCCAATTTCCTGCCCTAGACCACAGTAAGGCACAAGTACTTGGTACCATCTTGCACTGCTTATATGTTCCCAACCCAATGCTGGATCCACCAAAGTCAGTCACAGTTCCCATTGACCAATCATGGCACCCCTCTCTCTCTGGAACCTATGCACAACAAACTGTCTTTTCTTATCTATTATGGTCTTGGCTGCCCACTGTGCCACACTTGAATCTGGACCCAAATTTAAAATCCAACTTGTATAATTTGAAACAATATGAAAGGGCAACACAAGGTTACTCAGGTATTTGAACTGTTCAGTGTATTCACTCTGCGAGTGGATATACAAAACTAAATTTGTGATAAAAATTATATAGAATTTAATGCACAAATGCCTAAATGAGTCCAAGAAAAAGTGAGAAAATCTGAATAAGATGAGTGGATTTTATCAATGTCAGTATCTTGGTTGTTAGAAAATAGTTTTGAAAATGTGAGCATTGCAGGAAACTGAGAAAAGTCTACTATATATCTCTTATCTCTTACAAGTGCATTTATCTCAAGAAAAATTTAATTAAAGTATGTGATTGCTAAAGTAGTCTGTTGTGCGAACCATTTAAGTAATGGCTATCTGTGGGAAGACAGGAATGGAGCATGATCAAGATAAGACAGAGGGAGGACTCTTTCTTAATTTGGAAGGGGATCTTAAAAGATGAGACTAATTTTTGAAATTTATCAAACTCTCTATATACATATATATAGATATTATGTAATTCAATAAATGCTATATCAAAACAAACTATGGAAGGAAAATATGATAGGAGTTAATTTATCCAGGTTTGTCAAAGCCAGTGTGATCAAGGATTATAAATGTAGCTTCTAGAACCTTTCATTTAGGGTTTGTTCAGAGAGTTCATTTGGGAGACATGAGTTGAAAAACCACAAGACATGTGTTTGCTATAATCCAGGTAAATGAGCTTGAAGGTTTCATACATAGCAGCTCCTTGTAATTGTTTCCCGAATCTATTTCAGTTTACGGAAAAGGGGGAATTGGTAGGGGACCGATCACTGGTTGCCCAATAAAATAGGCTTCCTCATGTACACCCTACTTCTGTCAGTTAATCAGTGACATCTAAAAATGGGGATGCTTCAACCAGTCACTTGAAGACCTTCAGACAAAAATGGGTTTCCCAAAAAAAAAAATTATTTACTGGCAATTTCCAAACTGCCAATTTACCCTAGTAGATTTTGATCTTGTCAGCCTCCACAATCATCTGAGCAAATTTCTTAAAATAATTTTCTATGTATCTGTATCTACATATATATGTATAATATAAATTTATCCATATAAATCTACCATCTATGTATCTACCTAGCTACCCACCTATCTTCTATCTATATCATCTACCTATCTATATGTACCTACCTCACATTGTTTTGTTTCTCTGAAGAATTCTGACTGACATAATGACCTAATTCTATCCGCCCTCAAAGTGCTGCTATAGTTCCTAAACCTAATCCTATCCTGGGGTTGAGAGGATTAGCCAAAAATCCCCAGATCTTATTATTTTCTTGGTAATAGCACTTGGTTTAGTTCTGGTCCTCTGAGAAGCAGACAAGGTTGGATTCGATTTGCAAGAGATTTTTTTTTATTGATTTTGTAATAATATTACATTAAAAATATATATATATGAGGTCCCATTGAACCCTACCACTCCCACCCCACCTCTCCCCCCCCCCCCCCAGCAACCCTCCTTCCCATTATCATGACACATCCATTGCATTTGGCAAGTACATCTTTGGGCACCTCTGCACCTCATGGTCAATGGTCCACATCATGGCCCATACTCTCCCCCATTCCATCCAGTGGGCCCTGTGAGGATTTACAGTGTCCAGTGATTGCCGCTGAAGCACCATCCAGGGCAGCTCCATGTCCCAAAGATGCCTCCACCTCTCATCTCTTCCTGCCTTTCTGCATACCCATCAGCCATCATGTCCACTTTTCTCAATCCAATGCCACCTTTTCTATGTGGACATTGGATTGGTTGTGTCCATTGCACCTCTATGTCAAGAGGAGGCTCAGATTCCACATGGATTCTGGATGCAATCCTCCCACTTTCAGTTGTAATCACTCTAGGCTCCATGGTGTGGTGGTTGTCCTTCTTCAACTCCATCTTAGCTGAGCGTGGTGAGCCCAATAAGTCAGATTGTAGGTGCTGGAGTCTGTTGAGGCTCAGGACCTGGCTATCACATTGTCAGTCCAGAGATTCAAATCCCCTAAATATATCTTAAACCCCGACACTAACTGCACCTCCAGCACATTAGCATGAAGGTCTTATGAAGAGAGATCCCATCTGAGTCCAGATTCATCACACATAAACACCAGTTCCAAAGAGGGGCCATCTGACCTGGTAGTTAACCCCATCGGCCATGACCATAACTCCCATGGGTCTCTTTAGCCCTCGAAGGAACCGATATCTGGGGGTTGTAACTGCTTTATCCGTCTCTCAGACTCTGCTCAGTTGTGCATAAGGGCAATCCTTCTGACAGCCTCCAGACTCTTTTTTAGAGACTCGTAGCCATATAAACTCATTTCTCCTTTCCATTTCCCCCTTACATTAGGTCAAACAGCATTTAGATTTATTTTTTTTTTAATTTTTTTTGTCTTTACTTTTTTAATATTACATTCAAAAATATGAGGTCCCCATATACCCCCACCCCCATCCCCCCACTCCTCCCCCCATAACAACAATCTCCTCCATCATCATGAGACATTCATTGCATTTGGTGAATACATCTCTGAGCACCGCTGCACCTCATGGTCAATGGTCCACATCATAGCCCACACTCTCCCACAGTCCTGCCAGGTATTGGTGGGAATCCCTATTAAGAGAAAATAGAAGGGATCCAGAAGAGGCAAAGAGAGACATAAACTATGATGCAAGTCTGACCGAAATTAATGACATAAGGAAAGATGAGGTACAGAGTTCCAGATTCTCAGTTTTGATTCTTAGTCAAAAAATGTCACTTCTTTGAATGTTGGTTGATTGAGAATTGTGAATTTTGGACTCAGTGTAACCTCAATTGAGGATTTATATTGCTTTTTTTTCCCCAGAGAGAATTTGGATTCTCCCTATCAGGGGCTGATTCCCATGTGAAGTCACTTCTTCAATGTTATTCAAGGCTTTGTTTTGGTCTATTTAGCCATGTAAAAATGGATGGCATTATAAACATTATTTTCCGTTGCTTAATCACACAGTAAAACTCATGGAAATCTTGTACACTGGCAGAGCTCCAATGTGTTAGTTCTAATTTCTAAGTAATGTTCTTTGTTGTGGACATCATTTTTCTGATAGGTATTCAATTTATTTCCAATTTTTCTCAGCTATAATCAATACTACCATAAACTTCACTTTGAAGACAGATTTAATGGAATTAAAGTGTTGGCTTAGAGTGCAATACGTGTTTTGTTTTTGTCATTTTAATTTGAACAGGTTCTGCCATTCAGTTGACAAACATTTATTGACTACTTGTATGACCAAGGTAATTTTTTTGGTTCTGGGCTAGGGGAGTTAGCAAACTCAGAACTGCTTCATGGAATTTAGACTCATGGTTTCCATACCTGATTTAGATGTCAATTGTTAGAGTGAGAGGTTGTACAGTGTTTTTGATTGCTAAACTAGTGCCACACAGACATGGGAAGGAATTTCCAAAGGACAGGATGTTTCATTCCCAGAAAGAAGGGCTCTATGACAGCAAGCAGTATAGGAAATTAGGAGGTGCTGAGAAAAGTAAAGGAACAGTAAAATGAACTTCCATGATGCAGGATTATCTCATGCAAATATTCATGCTGTGAATCTAAATTAGTGGTCTGATAAACCTGCCTATTTCTTCCAGCATAATATCATTAGCATTCTGCTATCTGCTTAAATAAATTTTATGTTTTAGTAATCATAACCTATTTAACAATGCATTACTGGTCTTTTAGTTTTCCTCTTTTAAATTTGACTCTCAGCTCCTGATACTAATGTATGCTGAAATTAAAGTATTTAATATTTTTTATATTGTGCAGTTTCTAAAGCAAAAATTAATGGGCAAAAACTATTATTTTAAATAACATAGGCTAATTCACAATCTAGGACATTTATTAATCGTTTGTGAAGTAACTTTTTCATGCCCATTTGAAATTTAAATATACTGGGCAGATAAAATAACTGAACATACATTCCATTAGTACAGAAGTGTTTTTAATTCAGAGTACATATATTTGAAAAATGTTTAAAAACAATTGAATGATGTACATATTTTAAAACTCAGTTATTATTGAAGAGTTTGAGAATTAATTTCATTTAGTAAATCTTCTGTGAAATTTGTGTAGACCATAAACAAAGTCAAATCAAATAAAAGACCCCAAATATTTAGGTACATATAACAGAAATTTGACAAATATTTATTGACTTTTCAAACATTACCTAATATTCATTAGATGTTGTGAAAAAGAAATATTGGGAATTTTACATTTAGAAGAGACACCTTTCCAATATCTTTTAAAATATCCCCAAAACATTCTTGTTTCTCAGGCTATAAATAAAGGGGTTCAATGTAGGTGTGATGATTGAAACTAACACTCATACAGTCTTGTCCTGAGCAGGGCTGTGTGAGGAAACAGGAGTCATGTAGGTGAAGATGGATAAGCCATAAAACAGCCCCACAACCATCAGGTGTGAGGAGAATGTGGTCAGTGCTTTGTTCCTCCCCTCAGGGGAATTCATATGTAAGACACTGAAGAGGATGATGGTGTAGGAGAAAAAAGATGATGACAAAAGGAATAAGGAGCAACACAATGCCCATCAGAAGAATTGCCAATTTACATGGAGAGGTATACTGAAAGGAGAAACTCAAGATAACCATGACTTTGCAGAAAAAAATTATCTATCTCCTTGTGGCCACATTTAGTTTAATGCATGGTGTATATAGTAAGAACTACAGCATCTAGTGTACCCCCAACCCAAGATGCCATGACCATCTTATGGCAGACCTTTTGATGCACGGTGACTGCATATCTCAGTGGATGGCAAATAGCCACACAGCAATCACAAGCCATAAGAGTCGGAAGGATGCACTCAGCTCCCCCCAGCATCAGAGAGACAAATATCTGGGTTCCACAGGCTATGTTTGAGATGTTTTTCTTCCCTGAGTAAAAGTCCATGAACATCTTGAGTACCGTGGTGGAGATGAAGAGCAAGTCAATGAGCGACAGGTGGCTGAGAAGAAAGTACATGGGTATGTGGAGCTGGGAATTCACCAGGATGAGGAAAATAAGGGGGTAATTCCCAGTGAGGGCAACAAGGTAGATGAGGATGAATACACCAATGAGGATGTCAGCATGCTTTATGCTGGGGAAGAATCCCAGGAGGATAAAATTCATTCATGCTGTCTAATTCTTTCCCATCACTAATTTAAGGCAATGGTTTGAATTGAAAGGTAATAGGTAAAAATGAACACCCATAATAAATTATTACTTCATTTATTTTCTTTTTCTTTAAAATAAGAATCAAACTTTTTTGGGGTATATCATGTCAGTGTATTATTAAGAATTCTCAAATCTAACAATGGATCAGTTACATTCATAACTTTACTGCAGAGCAAAAAAAAAATCATATAAACTTTAAGAGTCATCATTTTAGTTTGCCAAAGAGATGCCAATGTCACAGTCATTTACTATAAACTATTTTTAATCTTATATGATTTATTCTATGTTAACCCAGCATACTTCATGCACTCAAAATGAGTGTTCTAAATCCCTTCGTGGTTGATGATTACAGATTGAACAGAGACAAATGCTTTCTTTTTTTTTTTTATGTTGAAATAGTAAAGTTTTTTTAGATGAAATAGACTTTATTTTTTTTTATTGATTTTGTAAAAATATTACATTAAAAAAAATATGAGGTCCCATTCGACCCCACCACCCCCACCACACCCCTCCCCCCCCCAGCAACACTCACTCCCATCATCATGACACATCCATTGCATTTGGTAAGTACATCTCTGGGTATCTCTGCACCTCATGGTCATTGGTCCACATCATGGCCCACACTCTCCCCCATTCCATCCAGTGAGCCCTGGGAGGATTAACAATGTCCAGTGATTGCCCCTGAAGCACCATCCAGGGCAACTCCAAGTCCCAAAGGCGCCTCCACATCTCATCTCTTCCTGCCATTCCCCATACCCATCAGCCACCATGTCCACTTTTCCCACTCCAATGCCACCTTTTCTCTGAGGTCCTTGGATTGGTTGTGTCCGTTGCACCTCTATGTCAAGAGGAGGCTCAGATTCCACATGGAATCTGATTCATTCCTCCTGCTGGATGCATTCCTCCTGCTTTCAGTTGTAGGCACTCTAGGCTCCATGGTGTGGTGGTTGTCCTTCCTCAACTCCATCTTAGCTGAGTGAGGTGAGTCCAATAAATCAGATTGTAGGAGCTGGAGTCTGTTGAGGCTCAGGGCCTGGTTATCATATTGTCAGTAAAAAGATTCAATCCCCTAAATATATCTGAAACCCCAATACCAACTACAATTCCAGTAAAGTAGCATGATAGTCTTATGAAAAGAGATCCCCTCTGGGTCCAGTTTCACCACGCAGAAACACCAGCTCCAAAAAAGGGCCATCTGTCATGGCAATGAACCCTATCTGCCATGACCATAGAACCCGTGGGTCCCTTTAGCCCTCAAAGGAACCAATACCTGGGGATTGTATCTACTTCATCAAGCTGCTTCTTTCTTCAGTAACTGGACGATGACGTTATTTAATTTAAAGCTATTGAAAGCAATGTAAGGGGAGGTGTGTTTTGTCTTTCCAATCACAACTAAGTTTGATAGACAAACGTGGAACATGGTGAAATCTCTTTGAGGAAGGAGTATAGGTATCTAGCTCATATTAGGTTGTTATCTGAGCAGGAATTAAATTTTGTTTATGTGATTAAGTCACTGAATTTTGGTGTTTTTTCTTTTTAATTATAGCAACTACTGTGATCCTAATATACAGTATATGTAGGAGAATATATTTTACCCTGAAAATGCATGTATAGGAATGGTTGTGTATATTATTTTAGCTTAACACCTAATATGAGCTCCCTCACTAATGTTAACACTTTATTCACAATTAATCATTGAAACAGACATTAGTTACACTCCCATATTAATAATTTGTTCACCTTTGAAATTCCAGGCTTTGGAGTTCCTTGAAACTCTTCTCTAAAGTCTTCACTGGTCTAAAGTGTTCATTGATGCTGTGTCTGTCAAATTCTTAAGTTGATTGATCTCTAACCAATGCACTCTACATCTGCATGTGCAGGGTGTGCTGCTCGAATCCACACTGATCAATGTGCAGAACATTCATCCACGTCAGTGATGAGATTATATGTAAGTGATGAGATTGTCCCTGAGGTTTCACCTGCAGGTACTTGGTTCTGATTTATACACACAGACATATCAATATGACCTTTAGCCTGGCACTCTAGATGATAAAGGAGAAGTCTTAAGAATCAAACAGTAATATGGATTGCTCTCTTACATATATCCCAGTCCATTTATTGAATAATCTTAATAAATTTCTATTAATTTGGTCAAAATATAATATCTTTTTCATATAGATTTTATACTGTATTCTTACACCCATTATTTTTCTTAATTTACAATGTATTTCTTCATTCTTAAATGTATTTTTATCAAAGTATTTTCAGAACACATAAAAACACCAAAGAAAATATGATGAAAAGTTTCTGGAAATGGATAGAGTGATGGTTACACAACACTGTGAATTTGTACTACTGAACTATACACTTTAAAATGGGAAATTTTAGGTTAGGTATATTTTAGTACAATAAAAACACATATAAAATACCTAGGGTAGCACTGAGATACAGCCATTTCTCTTGTGCTAGTTATTATTTACATTATTTTTATAAATATGTGTACATGTATATATAACATGTTATATTAAAATGAAACTTCCTTAATCTGTCCCTTCACATGTCATTAAAAATGTTCAAGGTCATTTTCAAATAGCAAAAAATAATTTAAGCCTTTTTAATACATTTTTAAATATATAATCTTATTATTGTTAGATTTTAATGTTGTTTGCCCTATTATATTTAAACCAAACTGACATGAAGATCATTAATTCTTTTCCTTTTTCAGTATGTTATTCTGAAGTTAGAATTAAATCCTTTTTACTAATTGAATTTTCACATTACTATGGGGTCCTTAAGAGGACTTTCTTTTTTTCAGAGAAGGCCTATGGATATGAGTCAGGAGGGTTCCAAATATGTGAAAATACAAGATATCTTACAGAAGGCCAGTATGGATGCTCTGGACTTTTGCAAATGTCTGATTATGTTTATTCTTGTTTTCTAGGGAAGTGATGCCAGGTGAGTCCGTGTGCTTAGCAGAGAAGAAAAAGGCTGGTTTCCAGTTTGCATTAGGCAGCCTTTTTTTTTTATCACAACACAGTTCCCCCATTCGGCATCTCAGGTGCTTGTGATCTTAATGCCTGTTGATGCTATAATCAACCTCACAACCAATGTTGGTGTCTTTCTCAAATAATCCAAATTGAAATAGAATGTTGCCCCATCTATTTTCTTGTTGGTAAGTGATTATATCACTCAAAATAAAGTTGATGCTCCCTCACTCTACTATGCTACCCTCTTCTTCTTTTAGAAAGTGTTTGAATTAATATAAATGGGCCAAGGGTCAAAGGATCTCACAAGTGATAATGTGGTGATTTGTAAATGATTAGTTTTGTAATCATGATGCAAGATAACATTATTCAATTTTGCATACATTATTTCAACCATATAACTGCAAGAATCTTAATCTTCATAGATAAAGGAGCACAATATAGACTGACCAGTTAGATTACTGTTTATCCTTGAATATAGCACAGATTTAAGAGTCAATTACTTTTTCTAGATAGAAAGAGTCATAAAAATCTTGTGCCTTTTTTCAAAATACAAGAAACAATATATGAGAAATTCACTAAATTTTAGCCGTCTGGTATTGTTGGTTAATTTTCATTGTATTGAGGAAAGCACGTAAACTCACATTTGTTCCTTTTTATTGATGAGGTCATCTGAACTATCAGCAACATTTCCTACTGCTTCACATGATGCAGCATCATATTTTCATGATCCCTATGACAAAATGTGAAGTTTAGTGATGATTAATTTCACGATGCCAGCAATGCAGTCTGTCTCGAAGGCCTGAAAATCATATTCTGGTTTGGTGAGTGTGGTATTCTAATAGTCCCAGGCTTAATATACCTTATTGGACATACCTGCTGTGATGTACAAAATGAGAATTCATTACAATATTTATATTATGACTAGGAGCAAATGAACAATATCCATGAGATATTTGATAGTAAAATTACCCATGGGACAGTTTTGTCTCTGAGCCTCAAAATTCCTATGGGAGAGTTTTCTCTCAGAATCAATTAAATAGATTGCCAGAGACTTTTTTAAAAATAAATTTTCAGAAGAAAAAAATTAATTTACAAAATCTCATCAGCAGGTATTTGGATATTTGGTGAGGTTGTGCTTGTCTACTCTGAAAATATTCTCTCCTGCTATTTAATATGCTTTATTTTATTCAATTAACCTGTATCCTTATGGTTCAGTAGCTCTGCATATATCTTATCCTGTGTTTATTTCTCTAAGATTTATTACAGTGAGCTAAAGTGATGTTGTCTCACATTAAACTAGGAAATTAATGCTTATCATCCATTAGTTTCACTTCCCTCAAAACTTTGAATTTTGAAAGAACACACAACCATCACCATACTCTGCTTCCTGCTTGCCCAACAGAAGCTAGTGTTCTACCCCAAGCAGGGGATTCCTTACTCAGCCTCAGTAGATCTTAGTGCTTCCTTCTTAGTATTTATCCTTAACTATCATAGATCACACTTGCCTTACACCATTCATCAAATGTGTATCTGCACCTTTATATAGAAATACAAAATCCAGTAATTCCCTTTTCCTCATATTCATACCTCTATTTTATTCTTTTGTTTTTATCTTTTCACTTTTTTTTATTTTTAAGAAAATACTTAGATTACATAAATATTACAGAGAATATATAGGGGATTCCCATATGTCCTGCTTCCCACACCTTCCAAATTTTCCCACATCATCAACATCTATCATTAGTGTGGTACATTCATTGCAATTGATAAACACATTTTAGACCATTGCCATTAGGCCTGGATTGTACTCAATTCAGTAAGTTATGGCAATATATATAATGGCCTATTTCTGATGCTGTAATGTCATTCAGGATGATTCCCAAGTCCTGAAAATACCTCTGTAATTACACTGTTTTTTCCCTCTCTCTACCCTCAGAACCTCCAGTGGCCATAATCAGTGATATCTCTTCCATTGCTAGAATCACAGTAAGTCAATAGTAGAATACTAGTAAGTTGACTTTAGTCAATAGCTCATTCCCCAATCCTGAGGATTCTGGGGTTGTAATGCCCACTCTACCTTTAATTAAGGAGGACTTCAATCCCATACAGCCTATGGATTGCACTCTCTTGCTTATAGTTGTAGACACTTTCGGTTCCTTTGTGTGTTGATTATCCATCATCTCCTCCTTGGTAGTTGTCGTAGGTGAGATCAATGAACTGGACAGTAGGTGTTGGAACTCTGTTGAGTTTAGTACTAAATATAAGTTCAACTACAAAGACAGAAGAGTCATGTGTACAGAAACCACAAATAAGTCCAACTCTGTCACATTTGGGTACATAAATTCCAAAGTATGCCCCAGTGACAAGAGACCAAATTCCTGAACTATTTACCCTACTACAGTGCCTGGATGTTTCCAGAGCCCTCAGGAGGCCACTATTTGTGGTAGAATCTACTTTGGCAGTTAATGAGATCCTGCTGAGATGTGCATAAGTGTTACCTCTGGAATGATCTTCCAACTCACTTAGAAGTCCCTTAGACATGTAAATTCCATTGTGTTAACCTTTTTCCCCTTTGGGTCAAGGTCTTTATTTTTTCAGCTGCAGTTCTTGTTGGCACTTGTTAGCCATGCTTAAATACCAGGGAGACTCATCCCTGGGTGTCATGTCCCATACTGATGAGAAGTTATTGCATTTATAGGCTGAGTTTGTCTTAGAGAAAGGTCACATTTGAACAAAAAGATGGCTCCCAGTAGGTAACTCTTAGGCACCCTACAACACTAGGCTAAGTTTCAATTTCAAGAACAAAGCTTCATAAGCATAGTAATCAGTTTCAAGGGTCCACCAAAGGATCATCCACCTTCACTAGTCATTGCCCCTGTATTTGGGAAACCATTGCTGTTCCATTAGAGAAAGTGGCAGCAAACCCCAGGATGAGGATTTGATATTTTTTGGTTATTATGTGACTTGCCACTCACTGTGGCAATATCCCAGGAATATTTGAACATATTTATATGCCTTATGTGTATGCCCAGGTGAACTACTTCCCATGGTTCAGAGATCACTGAACACATTTGCAGGTCTTCCCCTGCCACAGTTGTAACCCTTTAGTGATTCAAAACTTCTTCAAAAATAAAATGAATAAAATAGCCAAATACAATTAATAGGAAAATGAAATAATAATGGTAGTTTTAAAAATAAGAAATAAAATACAGAAAATTTTAGAAAAACAAAAAATAAAATTTAGAACTTAGGATATTAAAACATAACCAAAAATATTTTTAATCTTTTGACATTTTGTCTTTCATCACTGTAAGATATGTTGTCTTATGTGTACAGTGACATTTTCTTCCATTTATTTCCCCAGTGCCTTACTTTTCCTCATTTTGTCTTAAAAGAAGTTTTAAGTTACAGTAAAGTTACATAGAGAATAGAGGGTAGTCCCATTTAACCAACATCATCCCTCTTTACCTTATTTCCAAATTAATAATCTTTTTTCGTATTTGCATAATACATTTGTTATAGCTGATATACAAATATTGAAACACATTTACTAACCATAGTCAATGGTTTACATTACGGTTTACATTTTGGATGATACATGTAGCAGTGTGACATTATTGATGAATTCCAAAAAGATATATTGGATTATGTTTGTAAAATGGTCTTTTCCTCCGGGCATATAAGATTATATTGGATTCATAGGTTTACTTGATTAAATAATGAAGCAAACCTCTTGTGCCAGTAAGGTATTGAATCCCTGAACCTTGGTGGGTGGGAACTCACTGATAAAAGACATGGAAAAGGACAGAGTTGGAGAGGTGCTTACATGTTGAAGCTTTGATGTTGGAGTTTGATGCTGAACTCTTAACCTGAAGCCCTAGGAAGTAAGCACACAGAGGAAAGTGAAGCAAAACCCAGGAAGAGAGGAACTCTGAGCCTGGAAAGAAGAAAGCCCTGGGAAGAGAGGAACCCAGAAAGCCTGAACCCTCGTAGATGTCAGCAACTGTCTTGCTCCAACACATGGAATAGACTCTGGTGAGGGAAGTAACTTACGCTTTATGGCCTGGTATCTGTAAGCATAAACCTCAAATAAATATCCTTTATAAAAACCAATGAATTTCTGGTATTTTGCATCAGCACATATTTACTGACTAAAACAATACACTTTTATAAACTTTTGATGAAATTTAACATTGCCTGTATCCATAACTGCAAAATCATGTAGAACACTTTCATCACCCCCAAAATAACCCCTGTTCTATCTATTCTATTCCTTCCTACCTCCCTCTCCCCTTGGGGCCCATGGTGACCACCAGGCTTCACTTCTTGAAGAACAAAATTCATAGTTACTTACAACAACACTGTTGGCTTGACACATGTCTCTCCTCCCCTATTAGGCACTACCCATGCTCAGGAAAGATTCCTGCTCCTCTGAGAACATAGCTGGCCTTCCCAGGGAGTCCAAATCCTTCCCAATCATGATGTGAATCTCCACCCATTTATACATCACATTATGACAAAATGATCACTCACACACTCCCTAGAATCCTGACTCATGAGTGCACTGTCTCGAATACCCCCCTTTGACACACTAAACCAGTAACCCTTCCTTATCATATTGCCAAAAGAGCTTTCCCAACATTGTAGTTTCAACCTTGTACCTGCCAATACACAGGGTTCACATGCTCCTTTCCCCACCCCTTCCCCCACTCCATGGACAGTCCAATCCACCCTCCCCACCCTAAAACCCTCTCAAACTGAACTGCCTAACCCAGTATTATCACTACACCCATATCATATCACTTCACTGCACAACAACACACTTTCAGTTTAGCATAGATTTCAGCCATATGAGCACTGGCTCAAAACATTCCTTTCCCTTTCAATTTCCTGTAAACCTGTCATCCTGACTTTAGTTCTGTGAGTTTGCTCAATTTGTTTAATTCATATCAATGAGGTTATGTAATATTTTACTCCAATGCCTGACTTGCTTCACTCAACATAAGGCTCTCAAGATTCACGTTCATGTTATCCCATCTGTTAGAACATGTTATCCCATCTGTTACAGCTGAGTAATATTCCATTCCATTCCATTGTCTGTATATACCATATTTTGTTTATCCATTCATCTGTTTAAGATATTTGTGTTGTTTCCAACTTCTGTCAATAGTGAATAATGCCACAACAAGCATTGGTGTCCATATGTCTGTTCATGACCTTGCTTTCAAAACTTCTGGGTATATAGGTAGCCACAGAATTGTTCGATCATATGGCAGATCTATATTTAGTTTTTAAGGATCCACCAAACTGTCTTCCACAAAGCCTACACCATTCTATATTCTCACCAGCAGTCCATGCATGTTCCTTTTCTTCCATATCCTCTCCA